>NW_026125608.1:0-128748 GCF_943737965.1 Phodopus roborovskii
CTCTAACCTGGAGGATTTCTTCTCGTCTAGCACACTGGTTCTCAACCTTCCTGGGCGGCAGCCCTTTAGTACAGTTCCTAGGTGAGGTGGACCCCTTAAATTGTTAAAATTATTTTTGTTACATTTACAACTGCATGATTTCTCCCCTCCCCGCCTCCCTACCAGACAGAATTTCTCTTCTGTAAAGCTTAGAGCCTGTCCTGGAACTGGCTCTATAGTCCAGGCTGGCCTTGAACCCACAAGCAATCCACCTGCTTCGCCTCCAGAGTGCTGGGATTAAAGACAGGTGACACTATCGCTCAGCTAGGAATCTTAATGTAAATATCTGATATGGTAACCCTGTTGGGATCTAGACCCACAAGTTGAGTAGGACCCTGAATTCTAGCAAATGATCTTGATCTGCCCTATGTTTAAAAAACTTTCCCCATTCATGTTGGTCCTCCTCTGGGAGGCGGGGAGGGGGTAAGGTTTAATGACTTAGCAAACAAGGACCCAGGTCCTGAGGCAACCTCTTCTGATTGCACAGCTGTCAGCCACGCACTGGGCTTCCCACAGTGGGCCATGAGCAGAAGCATCCCCAGGACAGTTATTCCAGGGTACCCGTTCTGCCTTGTTGTGGGTAACAGGCTTGTGGACAGCTGCCTCTGTGCCCTTTCAGGTATAGTCAGTCTCTTCTGTGCGTCCTCCTTCGAGTGCCCAAGGTGGTACTGACCACAGGAGTTCCCAGGGTCTACCTGATCCTGCTGAATAAGGGCTCCAGAAGTTTGTAGAGGCCCAAAGAGATAGCAGGTGACTTCTTGGGCTCCCAGGTAGTGATAAACAACACACCTCCAAAGCAGATGGTCAGGTAAACACATGACTAACACAGCAATAATAGCTGAAACTGGAGTCCATTAAGAAAACTAAGGCCTTAATGTGGCCCTCAACTTTCCTAGCAGGCCTCGAAGACATTGGTTTCCTTCTTCTTGTGAGAAGGGCACAAACGGTCTTGTCAATGTGACATTATATCAGCTCATGACACTGAGAAGCTTAAGATAGGGCTCGCCAGCATTTGAGGCAAGATTCTGAGCTCCTGGGTTTGGGGGTGGCAGTGACATGCAGGTGTACCCAGGTTGAAGTGGAGTATGGCTCTAACCCAGTGGAAAAGCGGTGCTATCAGAGACCTTCTCAACACAGCTCCAGAAATCCTGTATTTCCCCCACTATCCCTCTTCCTTTTCTCAGTACCAGCTACTGAAGAGCACCTAGAGCCCCTTAGAAGACACTGATGCTGAGCAGTCAGTTCCCTCATACTTAGAGTTGCAGCCTTTCTCTAGACACCACTCTCTCCTATAAAAGTGATACCCTCCAGGTCCCTGGGTTTGCCACAGCAGCCCACAGGTTAGCCATGATGGCTTGGATTGGGGACTATGTCTTCAAGGTACCAGGCCTATCTGACAGATGATGGCAGCAGCAGGACTGAGAAGCATTTCAGAGTCTCCAGCTCAGATGCACCCTCTGTGACTTAGGACATAGCGCTGTGTGTAGAAAATGCCCATGTTTACACATGCATCAATGTAGACAGCTAACTTGCCACCTCTTTTACTGCTGTGTTTTATTTTACATTTTGGTAGAGCGCTGCTTTAAAGAGGGTTATAATTATAAATTAGCAGAATGCTGAAGTCTTGATTACTTTTCTCTCACTTTCTTTTTTTCTAGTTTCAGACTTCATATGTTAGTTAAACGCTTCACTCCTAGCATCTCTCACAATTAAAAAATATGTTTTTCTGTAACCTGTTTATCTAGTTAGTGTATGTATGTGCCACAGATGTATGTGGGAAATCAGAAGACAACTTTGTGGCCTCCATTCTCTTCATCTACCTTCTCTGAGATCTTCTGGGGGATTGAACTTAGCTTTCCAGTTTTGCATAGCAAGCAATTTTACCCACTGAACCAGCTCACCCCCTAGCACCCAGGGCTCTTTTGAACTTCACTGTGTTATCTTAGGGTGTCATGGGTTAAGGACCACGGCCAGACCACCCCTGTGTGCCCCTAGCTGACTATAGTGCCACTGAGATCAGCACACTGAACCCCACTCTCGCGCTGGGCAAATCCTGAAGTATTTTTTTCCAACACTCATCCTTCCTTTTTTCCCTCCTTCTCTCTCTTTCCTCCTTTTGAGTTAGTGATTCACCACAGAGCCCAGGCTTGCAGCTTCCTGCTTCTGCTTCCCAGGAGCTGGGACTGTGGAGATGTCCCATTACACCTATCTTAAGTTCCTTTATGTTTCATGTCCCAAAGGACATTACTAGTGGACCTGTGCACAGCATCGCCCTGTTTTTCTCCTTTAGAATATGACCTGAGTTTAGGTCCTAAACCCTCATCTTCTTGTTCCCTGCTGTTCTGACCTTATTTGATAAGCTAATGCTGACCTTTGTGTGCTAACACACCCATCTGTGTCTCCAGACTGTTGGTTCCACGTGTTAACACTGGGCATTTTGTGTTTATATGCTAAGAGTCTTAGGAAATGGCTCTTCTTCTTTCCTGTATTCATTGTCTCATAAACCGTGTGCTGATACCACAAGTATCTAATCTCAGTGCTCAGGAGGCTAAGGCAGGAGGGATCACAAGTTTGAAAACAGTACAGGCCATATGACAGGACCCAGTTTAAAGATGAAAAGAAAACGAGAAAACACACACACACACACACCAGGCAGGCCTAACCTGCAGCCTCCAGGTAATATCTTTGTGTTTCTGTATTGACTTACTTTACCCACCCTACAGATCTTCTCTGAGGCTGGGAAATGGCTTTCTTGGTGAGTGTTAAGGGATGTCTGTCTTTTCTCTTTCCTGTTTTTTTTTTTTTTTTTTTTTTTTTTTTATTCCCTCCATAGCAACTCATCCCCACTTTTGCAGACAAGAGTGGGAAAGTCCAGAGAATTAGCTCCTAGTGGTGCCAAGTCAATAGTACCAGGGGCCCCCCTGCCCACAGCTCATACTACCCGGGCTCTGATCGTTGAACTTTCATATTTAGGGTCAGACAAGATACTAGTGGCTCCAAATGCAACAACCGTGGTTTTCCTGAATGACAGGGGATGCCCTAGATAACTTCGGCTTCATTCTGTAGGTTAGGAGCCTAGAGTTGAAAGGAGAGGACTTGTTCAAGGTCACACTATGAGCCAAAGACTGGATTCCATGGTTTGTCTCACAGCTGAAGGTGGTATGATATGAGGGTGGTGTTGGGGAAACCAGATCAGAAACAGGAGGCCGAAGGGTAGAAGGACACTTAGACAGGGACTTAGCTGAGGGCAAGCACCTCTATTTCATTGGGTAGATTTAGTGCCACTTCTAGAGAGATGGAAGCATGTTATCATTAAGTGCTGTGCCAAGATCAGATTCCAAGTTTACCTGACACTGCATCCATGTGTTCACTTTGGGCCAGACCACTGAGAGGTTTGCAAACCCTGGGACCCAAGATCAGGCCTTCTCTCCTTCCAAGGAACCAGTTCTAAAGGCAGCCATTTACTTCCCTTAGCTGGCCTTCTTTGAAGGTCCCAAACCTAACTGGGTCTCTACAGGAAGAAGCTACCTTCTCAGGGTGACGATGTTGAAGAGCTCAAGGCACTGTCACCAGCAGAGTCCCTAGTGGTGGCCTGGTCAGACCCCACCACCCCACAGGAGGCTGAGTAAGTGGAGTCACTCCTGACTCTCAGAGACATCAAGGTTGGTTTGGGACGGGCAGACAAAGAAAGGAGCGGAACCTGTGGTGCTTGTAGAACCCCACACAAGGTGAACTTTAGTGTTTTGGAGTGGTAAGGGAGAGCAGCTCTCCGCCTAGAACTTTCCTGGTTGGTACAGAGTTGGTCTGAACTCTAGGCAAGATATGTTCATCCCACAATGATCAGAGAGGAAGGAGTACCTAGACAGTAGTTCCCCACCCACCAAGATCTTGGCACTGAACCCCAAGTAAGTCAATAAGAGAAGAACATTAAGGTATGCTATAGGTCCCTACCTGAGAGCTTGTTAAACCTGATCCCAGGCTCTACACAGCGGTCCCAAAACTTGCATTTCCATAGCATTCTGTTGACTTCCATAACTGGTTGTAGGACATGGCTGGAGGCCATGGTAACAGATTTAGAAGCTGAGTCCCTGCATCTAACTGTCTCCAGGACTGGGCCATAATTAAGCGTCTTCCTGAAGGTTTTCAATGAACCCTGGTTGATGTTAGTGCCCAGCCTGGGACACTGGTCTAGACACCCTACCATGCTCTCTAGCCATGGCCCCCTGTATTGACTACAGAAACTTGAGGAGGGCCTGCCTCCTTCCTCTGTGCCTTTTCTGCCCATAATTTTATTATTTGTTTTAAAATGTATTTATTTGTTGTTATTGTAAGTGTGTATGTGATGTCAGGAGTCAGATGGGGTGCTATAGTAGATTAAGTTAGAGGACATCTTTGGGAATGTGTCCTCTTTGACTTTCTATTGGATTGGGGATGAACCCAGGGCCTTGGGCTTATGCAGTAAGTACTTATCCATCTTACTCGCCCTTTCTCCATAATTTTATTCACTTTGTGGCTACCAGAGTTGTGGAAAATTCAGAAAAGATAGACTTAGGGAATCTCCAAATCTTACACAGTCCAGCTGGCACTTTAACACATGACTTATATTTTATGTAGCAGAGCAGGGGTGTAGTTCAGATTTTACTAAGAAAAATACAGCAGGAATCAGAACCATAAAATTACCCTTAGGATTATATAAGGAGGTCAATAGAGACCCACCTACAGTCATGTAGGCTAAGCTGCTATAAAAATATAGGCCCTGATGGTTCAGTGACTAAAAATACAGATGTCTCATATACAGTTATAGTCACAGCACAGTGGAAAGCAATCATTTAGGGACCCAAGTGGCAGTGACTCGGTATCTCCATGTATAAGACATTCTGGATAAGACTAGAAAGAGAAAACTTCAGCCATACATGGTGGTACAGGGCTATAATCTCAGTCCTTCTAGAAGCCAAGAGAGTGGAGTGGGTCTGACACAGGTAGTGGGGCAATTAGGCTTGATTGGCCTCCCTGGGCTTTGCTGGAAGTGGAGGCATAGACATTACTCAGCACACCTAGGGTCCTGGGAACCCTTCCTGTTTGGTGTCTATCCTCGGTGGTGTTCTCACAGTGGCCAGGATCGTGCAGCCTCCACAGCCAGCCAGAAGAGTGCCATCATCAACGACCGGCTCCAGGAGCTGGTGAAGCTGTTCTAGGAGCGGACGGAGTAGGTGAAGGAGAAGCTATCGACCCTGATGTCACTTCTGAGGAGGAGAGCCCCCTAGCCTTGTGAGTGGGGGTCAGAGGGGGTCACAGGCCAAGGAGGCTGTGGTGCCCCGGAGAACCCCATCACCTACTACTGGGGAGGGTGGCAAAAGCAAATGTTTGGGGTTTGTGAGAAAAGCTCAGTCCCCCAAACCCTGGATTTGGGGCTTAGATGTGTATTTGGGAGAGGAAGGTCAAATGTGACCTTGGCCTTCCCACACCTGTGGTTTATAGACTCTTCTGCCTCCTTCTCCCAGATGGAAGGGCAGCCAGGGTCTCAGGTTTGTTCTTAGGGATAATATAGCTGCTCTTTTTCTCATTCTCTCTCTCTCTCTCTCTCTCTTTTTCTTTCTCTCCTCCCCTTTCTCTCCTCCCCTCTCTCTCCTCTCTCTCTCCTCTCTCTCTCTCCTCTACTCTCTCTCCTCTCTCCTCTCTCTCTCTCCCCTTCCTCTCTCCTCTACTCTCTCTCCTCTCTCCTCTCTCTCTCCTCTCTCTCTCTCTCTCTCTCTCTTGTCCTGGAACTCACTCTTGTAGCCCAGGCTGGCCTTGAACTCAGGATCCTCCTGCCTCTGCCTCCTGAGTTCAGGGATCAAAGGCACGCACCACCACTACTCGGCATCAGGAGCCTTTATATTTATAGGTATTTATGTCTTGCCGGGGCCACCTTAAAAGTTTTTTTCCCCTTTTGAGACAGATCTCATTCATAGCCCCAGCTGGTTTAGAACTCAGCCAGTAGCCCCTAGGTTGGCTTAGAAGTCATGGCCATCCTCCCACATCCTGGAATTACAGGTGTGAGCCAGTGTACGGACTAACATTCCTTCCTTTTAGGAGCCATCTGGCAAGGTGCTAAATGTCTGGAATCCCTGAAGCTGGGAGTCCGAGGCTGAGGATCACAAGTCTGGGGTCAGCCTGACTACATAGGAGGTACTACTGAAGCAGAAACAAAGAGAAAGAAAATGAACAAGAACAAACTCAACATGTTTTCTTTGCTTTTTCTTTTTAAAATTGAGTCTCACGTGTTGTCCTGGCTGGCCTGTAACTTACTTTGTAGACCAGGCTGGTCTTAAACTCACTGAGATTCAGCTGTATCTGCCTCTCAAAGTACTAGAATTAAGTGTGTGCCACTATACCCAGCCCCACGAATAAGATTTTTGTCAGGAATATTTTCTAATTTTTTCTGACAAGGGTTGTACACTGGGACTCAAATGCCCACAATAGATTATCACAAACTGACTTCACACCTTAACACTAGAAACACAGCTGTGTTGGATCCCTAGAGCCAAGGCACAGTATCACAGACCCACAGAAGGCTGAATCCCAGCCAGGTAAAGGAGCTGAGTCTGAGTCAACATGTCCCCTGTTGGCTGATCCTTTCAGCATTCTGAGAGGAAGATGGGAAGTGTGGGCATCAAAGAAGCAAGGGGTCCACTGACACACAGACAGACAGATGTGCGTGCCTCACACACACACACACACACACACACACACACACAAACACACACAGAGACAGAGAGAGAGAGAGGAGAGAGATGAAATGTGCTCTTGAGAAACACCTCCTGGCTGGGGTCTAGGAAGAGCTGCCAGGGACCAGACTGCTGTGAAGAGAAGGCCATGGAGTTCCTCCTGAGGAGTATATTGACTTCTGCAAGTTGTGTGCTAGGAAGTGTGGAGGCCCTGCTGTCCCAGATCCGTGGGTGGAACCCTTTCCCCCACATCCTCTACAAAGCCTCAGGGCTGGGGCCGATGGCTCCTAATGTCATCCCACAGGCCCCAGCCAAGAAGGCTCCAGAGCCAGCCCCAGCCCAGAAGCCTGCAGAGGCAGAGGCGGAGGCAGAGGAGGAACACTACTGTGACATGCTCTGCTGCAAGTTCAAGCGCAGACCCTGGAAGATGTACCGGTTCCCCCAGAGCATCGACCCTCTGACCAGTGAGTCCCCTTGGAGGGGGTCCCCCACATGCAATATGAGAAGGGAGGCAGCGTCCAATGCCATGGACATCCTTGGTTCACGATTCCTTACACTTTTCAAAAGTGATTCCACATGCTCTTGCCTGATTCTTTAGCACAAGTCCCTGGACTAGGAACATAGGCCACACCCATTTCACAGATGAAGAAGCTGAGGCATAGAGAAGGACCTGAAATTCAGCCAGTTAGACTCCTCACCTTGACCATGGCCAAGTCTTCTTTCTAACCTTGTTGTGTGGGCTCTTTCCTGGAGCCCCTGCTCTGAGCAGGGGCAGGGCGAAGTTCCCCATAGTCTGAAGTGAATTCCTGTGATCTGTTCCACAGTCCTCCAGCCCAGCATCCTCCACCCATGTACCACCCTTCACAGTGCCCCTTGACTTCTCAGCTGGTGACTTCCTGTGACCGTGAAAAGACCAAGGCGGGTGTCAGAGAGGAATTTCTTTAAACTGGGAGTCACTCAAGGGCAGACCCTTAACCCTGCTGTCTACTGGGTTTCTAAGATACCAAGTGATCTCTAGTCTGTCTGTGAATCCACCCACCTGTGTGTCCATCCATCTGTTCATTTCCCATGGGTCATTTACTGCTCTGGATTTCCTAAGACAAAAATTTATTGTCAAAACCTGTTCATGGACTGGTGAGGTAGCTGAGTGAGTAAATATGCCAGCCAGGCTTGACAACCTAAGTTCCATCCCCAGGAACCACATAGTGAAAGGAAAGAACTAACTCCTGAGAGGTGACCACTGACCTTCAAAATGCTCTAAAATACCCTTCTGCCCCCCATAAATGGATGAATGTGATACAAAATTGTAAATATGGAAAGCAGGAGGGGTTTCCACTTAGCTGTCTGTTATCCAGTAATGCCACCATGCCCCCCATCAGAAGACTGATCTTTTAGGGCCCCTCAGAGCCTTCCATGGCCACCTATCCACTCATCCACCTGTCTGCCCATCTGTCTGTTGTTCACCGGATGAAATCCACACGCCTTTCCCAGGTGAGATGCCCTTTCTTGCTGGCCTTCAAGCCCATCCCTGTCCCCCGCAGACCTCATGTACATCTTGTGGCTGTTCTTTGTGGTTCTTGCCTGGAACTGGAGCTGCTGGCTGATCCCTGTGCGATGGGCCTTCCCATACCAGCGGCCAGACAACATCCACCTCTGGCTGCTGATGGATTACCTGTGTGACTTCATCTACCTCCTGGACATGACCGTGTTCCAGATGCGCCTGCAGTTTGTCAAAGGCGGGGGACATCATTGTGAGTCACAGGCAGGAGGAGGGGGTGGCCAGGGCAGATCCTCTAGCCAGGGCCTTCAGGGGACTGACCTTAGATGCTGTGACAGGTGACAAAATGGATGAACAAGGAAATCCTGGGAGCAGCTGTTCATTTTTCCCCCTGCCTCTTGCATGTGTTCAGATTATACATATTAGATGCCATTCGATGATGAACTGGTTCCCAGACCATCTGATAGAATTAAAGGAGAAGTGGTCCAGAGAATAGCACCTGCTTCAAATTCTAGCTGAAGCCCTGTCTGAGCGTCAGTGTTCTTATCTGGGAATGGCTGGTGGCAGCTCCCCTATGGTGCAAGTATTGCTGTGAGAACTAGATGTTGCGTGCAGGGTTCACGGAGCTGTGTGCCTCCTGCAAAGGCACTGCTGGTGCCGATCTGCCGTATGGAACAGCCTAAGCTGGCTCTTACTGTGAGGAAACCAAAACCCTAACTGTGGCTCTGTGGTGTGATCCATGCCTGTAATCCCAGCATTCAGGAGGCCGAGGCATGTAGAGCGGAGTTCAAAGCTAGACCAGGCTGTGTAGTGAAATTGTCTTTTTTTTCTTTTTTGATTTTTTCAAGACAGGGTTTGTCTGTGTAGCTTTGGCTGTCCTGGAACTTGTTCTGTAGACCAGGCTGGCTTCAAACTTACTTCCTCTGCCTCCTGAGTGCTGGGATTAAAGGTGTGTGCCACTGCCACCCCAGAAAAACCCTGTCTTAAAAACTTAGGTGCGGGGGGGGGGGGGGTTGGGGGAAGAGATAGGAGAAAGGAAAGGGAGAGGCAGACATCCCAGTTTCCAGTACGGTGAACACTTATTTTCTAAAATTCCACGCTGTGTCTCCTTCTTCCAGACAGACAAAAAGGAGATGCGCAATAACTACCTGAAGTCTCGCCGGTTTAAGGTGTGCACTGGGGGGTGTGTGTGTGTGTGTGTGTGTGTGTGTGTGTGTGTGTGTGTGAGGGGAGTGGGGGGGATGAGATGTTGCTGCTGAGTCTCTGAAGGACTGGGTATTTGGGGGGCATGTGTCATGTAGTTCCCGGCACATAAAGGGGGCTAGTCCCATCTCCCATGGAGATGCTCACTAAGTTGTAAGCCTTCTGAGACATCCCAGGCTGGGTGACCCTCACAGAACACCTTTCCATGTCTGTGCCTCCACTTCCAGTTAGGCAGCTTAGGGTCCCTTACAATGGTTGGTGACAGCTGCACTGGAGATGGGCACCACGCACTATGAAGCCACACAGGGGTGTGTGGGTGGGAAGCCTTGTGCTGTTCTGAGAATTCTGACCCTTCTCTCTGGCAGATAGGGACATGCCCTTTAGTCCCTCTACCCCCAAGTTTTTGTGCCTTATCCTCTATGGTGCCCCATTGGGATTTCAGATGGACCTGCTCTGCCTGCTGCCCTTGGACTTTTTCTACTTGAAACTTGGAGTGAACCCCCTCCTTCGCCTGCCCCGCTGCTTGAAGGTAGGATTGGCACTGCCACTTGGGCAGGGAAGGTGTTCCCAAGAGAAGACCCTGGGGAGGCCAATGCCTTCAAAACATGCCTTCACAAGAAGCTTGTTATAATTGCCGGTGACTTGGGGACACTCTTGTTCATCTCTGATCCAGAGACTTTCCTAATTCTAGTCCTTCAATTCCATCACTTAAATACTGTTCTTACCATTTTAAGGAAAGGGGCACAGAGAGGCTAAGGAACTTGCCTGGTGTCACACAGCTAGGCAGGAGTGGAGTCTGGATTTGAATGTAGGCAATCTAGCTCTAACTTCATCCTTACAGAGCTTCCTCCAAGAAGGGGCTTCTGCTTTATAATGGACTTCATTCAAAAGATGGGGAAATTGGCCCTTGGAAGGCCGGGTGACTTGCCCACGGTAACAGGAGTAAGGCTGTGTCAAGGACAGAATTGAATGGCAGCACCCTCTTGATCCGTACTCAGTGTCGTCCCATTGTTTTTTCTGACACTCACTGGCTGGACCTGGAGTCCTAGGAGGATCTGTGTGATGCAGGGTAGAGATCTGACATGTGAATGTGGTCAGGACTGATGGCTACTCAGAGCACTCTGGATCTCCTATATGGGCTTTTCTAGCCAAAGAATTACTAGCGGGGGGGGGGGGGGGTTGCCTGGTGGCCATCGGGTAGGGTGAGAGGCAACAGCAGTGCACCATGTCCCCAGAAGGCACAGGACCACCCTGACACCTTCCTCTCCCTCCTAGTACATGGCCTTCTTCGAGTTTAATAACCGCTTGGAAGCCATCCTCAGCAAAGCCTACGTTTACAGGTGAGAGTTCCCCATGCACGCATGTGCACATAGGCATGTCAGCGTGTGTATGCTCACACACACACACACACACACACACACCATACCCCCTAGCTGCTCTCCCTGCCCCAGGCCTCTTGACCTCCAAAAGCCAGGCCTCTTCTTGGTCAGCCTCTTCTCTGGAAGAATGTTTGGCTTGTTTGTTTCTTTTATAGGATCCAGGAATGTCTTATTTATTCCCCCCTCCCACTGTGACAAGGACACTCACAGGTTGACTCAAGTGACAAGTCAGCTTTTCTGTCAGTCCAGGGAACTGAAGCCCCCCCCCCAGCTCTAACAGAAGGGACCATCTGTAAGAACACAGTGGGTACAACACAGATGTTAAAGGTAGAGCCCAGGACCAGCTAGGCCACACTCGGGGAGCAAGGCTCCTTGTTCCTGCATCATTTCGTTGTCATTTCTCTGCACACACCTGTCTCCTCCCTGCTCTTCCTCAGGCCATATTTCCCCTTTGACCTCTCAGCTTTCCCAGCATTCATCTGCATAGATTTTTCTGCCGCAGCTGGGCTGAGTCCAGCCCTGCATTTTAACAAGGCCCCAATCAAGTGCCCTGGGTTCAGTTCCAACCCCCTCTGCAAAGAAAAGCCTGAACTGACTAAGTGGTGTGTCATGCAGTTAACTATTCCTTAGAATTAAAGGAATCCAGCAGAGGAGAGAGGGGAGAGTAAAACTGGGTCTGACTGGGTGACTGGGCAGGGTTATGTGGTTCCAGCAGGTGAGCCTCGGGGAGCTGAGATGTAGTTCTTTCCCTGAAGTGCTGCCCCTGGGGCAAGGTGTCACCTCCCTGGCTGTGTCACTCTCTCTCTTCAGAGTTATCAGGACCACCGCCTACCTGCTGTACAGCTTGCACCTCAACTCCTGTCTTTACTACTGGGCATCGGCCTTCCAGGGTATCGGTTCCACTCACTGGGTTTATGATGGTGTGGGGAACAGGTGAGCCAGGCTTCCCTGGGGCATCACATGGGCCTCTACAGTTACAACCATTGCATTGCCAAGACAACCTTGCTCCTGAGGAGCCACTCATGGCCAAGGTTCCAGGGCCAAGTTCTCCTTTCCCGTCCATCTCCCTAAGAGAAGGTCTCCTGGGAATTGCAAGTGCCAGGAGAGGGTGTGGGCATGAGATGTGCTAAGATCTTCTTAGCATCCCAAGTCCAATAAGGTTGACAAGTATACCACACAGACTTTAGTGTGAGAAAAATTTCAGGGCAGGGGACAAGGGCTCATGGATAAAGATGTTCCCCATAACGTCATTCATCATATAGAAAAAAAAAAAGGAAATGCCCCTTGGGACCAATGAGGGGATTGCTGGCAGAAGACGGCACGGTTAAGAACATCTATGTGGTATTGTGTTATTTTACCTCCCCTGTGGGGCGACCTACTTTTTCGGATTTTAGCATTTCTAAATTTGAGGTATAAGGATAATCCATGTGTATGTTTAACATGATGTTTATTTTTGTACAAGAGGCTGAATCTGGGTTTAAGGTGCAGATCAGTGGGAGAGATCTTGCTTAACATGCACAGGGCCCTGGGCTCAAACAAAAAGAAAAACAAACCTGAGTTGACTCATCGGTGTGCTATGCAATTACTGCATCTTAGAACTGAAGAAATGTAACAGGAGAGTGTGTTCCCGGTCTTTCTCTTGAGAGTCAGCATCAGCAAAGTATTTCATATGGCATTATGCATATATGTATATCTAATACGGTGGATGGCAAACAACATACCTTAGCTGGTTCCCTACTGCCTAAAGCAAGGCTATGCAATTAATGCAATGTTACTATACGACGTGACTCATACACACAACTTGAAATGTTTTAATGGCTACATTATAAACATAAAAGGAGGTGAAATTAATTTTAGTAATGTATTTGATTAATCTCAAAGACAACATTATCCTTTCCACGGGTAATTGCTATGTTAAGCATGAGTGACAGGTGGTTGACTAGACAGTGGAGTGCTAGTGTGCTTCCTCTATACCTTTCAAATCCGGTGTGCATTTCACACCCATAGCACACAATTGTATGTGAATCTCTAGCCTCCGGCTTCTTTGCTTTCTTATGATATACACACATTTTAAGTTCTGGGGGATAGAACCCAAGGCCTTCTTGGGTGGAAAATAAACTAAGTGTTTTAAAGACAGTCTCTCTAAATTGCCCAGGTTGGCCTTGAATTCACTCTGTAGTCCAAGTTGGTGCTGAACTTTCTATCCTTGTTAGCTTCCGGAGTGCTTGGATGCCACCTAAGAGTCTTGTGACAAGCAGTAACAACAAAACAAAAACAATGAATGTGAGTGTGTGGCTGGCGCCTGGATGCCAGGTCTGTGTGTGCCAGCTGTGAAGGCCAACGTGCCAGGGAAGGGTTCAAACATCCCCAGCCTGGAAGCAGAAGCTAAATTCTGAGAATATATCAGCTGTTCTGGGTAGTTTTCTGTCTCTCCTTCCAATTCTCAAAGGAGTCTGGGCGCCAGAATCTGAGAACCCCTTCTCAGCGGCAAGCTAGACTGGCAGGCCTAAAAGGAGAGATCAGTAGATTTCTGGGACCTTCTTCTCAAGGACCCTGGGGTCTAGCCCTGCTTGCTGACACCTGTTCTTTCCCAGGGGAGAGTCCTCAGGGACCCTGGATACGGGAACAAAACGCAGTAACAGAAAATTCTTCAAGTTCAATAGCACACACACTATCACCACTTCCTGGGAGTCTGCTGTGTGCTGGAGCAGGAACCTTGGAAAACCAGTTCCCACCTATGGTAGTGTTTTGTGCTCTGTCCCAGCTTGCATTGCTGAGCTGGGACCACTCCAGGAGGTACCAATATGTGCCCAGTCTGTGGGAGATATTCCAATTGGAAACGTTTAGGGAAAAGCCAGGACTTTGAGGATGCCACTCTTACACCTTTTGTGGTTCACTACCTAGTTGCATGAACACTCAGCTTCCCCCACAGTTGAGTTAGTTAGATGGCTGATAGGGAAGCAATAGGGGTGTGTGGGGGAGTGTGGGTGTGGGTGCCACTCAGTTCTGCCTAAGTTGCTTCATGCGCCCTCTTGTGACCAGTACTGGTATGGCGTGTGTTGTCATGGCAGATGGGTCTGTTGTCATCAAATGTCCAGGCAACTGATGACATGGAGCCCTGCCTACTATCTCCCAGTTAGTCTGAGGCAGAGGGGGTGCACGCACACAAGCACACGTACACACACGCCTGCCACACTCTAGCTGCCGGGATCCCTCTCGGCGTAGGTGTGCTTTGGGGTGCTTGTTCTCACTAAGTAGGAAGAGTCTGGAAAATGTGGCTTTGTTCTCCACAACAGGTGCTGGCAGGCACAGCACCGCGCAGGTCTTGATGGCTGACTTATGGCCTGGTCACTCTTTTAGCAGCTCACTTCATCCTCACAGTTGCCTGGGAACAATGTTCCTCTACTGCGCCCATTTTATGGAGGAGGCCAGCTGCAGGGAGTGAAAGTCAGCCCATGCAAGAAAGTGGCTCTAGGGCAGTGATCCTCAACCTGTGGGTCCTGATCCCTTTAGGGGTCGAACCACCCTTTCACAAGGTTTGCATATCAGATATCCTGCATGTTATTTATGCTGTGATTCATAACTAGCAAAATTATAATTATGACATGTTAACAAAAATAATTTTATGAGGAACTGTGTTAAAGGGTCATAGCAGAAGGAAGGTTGAGAAACACTGCCCTAGGACCTGTGATTTGGCTGCACCCTGCCACCCTCCACCCCCTGACTTCAGGAATGACCCAGACTGTAGTCAGGTATACCAGGCCTGATGCTTTGTGACCATTAGACCATTGCAGGGTACTTCCTGTGCCTTTTTCCAATACAGTAGGACCTCACCACCTGTACTTCCTGTCCCAGGGACCCTGAGCTTGTACCCGTGCTACCTGAGGATGTATGACTGCTTAGAGCAGCAGACCATGCCCTGGGCTCTTGTCAAAGTTCTGGAATGAGACCATGAGTCCTTTCCCTTTGTGAGTCTCAGTTTCCCTATGTGAGGGAAGGACAGGGTTAGGAAAGATACAATGGATGAGTGTGTAGCACATGCCAGACAGGCAGATCTCTGTGAGTGTGACGTCAGCCTGGTCTATATAGCTGGAGCTACATAGTGATACTCTGTCTTAGAGAGGGAGGGAGGGAGAGAGGAGAGAGAGAGAGAGAGAGAGAGAGAGAGAGCACAGCTGTACCTCAGCGGTCATGGGACTAGCTCCAGAACCCCTGAGGATTCCAAACTCCAAGTAGATTCAAGTCCCTTATGTGAAATGACATAGTGTTTGCATGTGACCTGCCACACCCTCTCAGAGAACACTCCATCTCTAGAGCCTTCACAATACCTCATACAGTATAGTCACTGTCTGATGGTTGCTGTACTGAATCATTAAGAAATGACAAAAAAGTCAGTACAGACACAATGGTTTTTCAAATCTTTGCGTGCGTGCGTGCGTGCGTGCGTGCGTGCGTGCGTGCGTGTGTGTGTGTGTGTGTTAGTGGGGACTGAATCCAGTTAGACACATTTTTCTGCCAAGTGTTTCCCATTTGCAGCTGGTTGGGTCTGCAGAAGCAAGCCCTTCAGATGTGGGGGCCAGCAGTATCTGCTGTTTTGTTTTCTTTCTTACTTTCTGTGGGGGGGGGGAAGACTAGAAACTGAGAAACTGAGGGAGCCCAGTCACCAGGGCCAGTCTGTCTTCCTGCCAGCTCTTCCTTGCTGTCTTCTGGAACCTCCTTGGCCCTGATGGCCTCCCCTTTGCTAACTTCGGGGGAGGGGTGAGCATGGAGCTGTGGCCAGGTGTCTGCTGGAACCTCAGTTCCATATCTGTTTCAGGGTGACATGTTTTCACATGGCTGGGACAAAGCCTCAGTCACACCTGGTAGCATTTGAGAAGGTGATTTCTTGCATTTGTGGCTATATGGGGTCCCTCTGTGTGTCTGAACCAGGATTGAAAGGTCAACAGTTCCAGTACTGACCGAGGTCCCTCTTCTCATCTCTTACTAGTTACATCCGATGCTACTACTGGGCTGTGAAAACGCTCATCACCATTGGCGGGCTGCCTGACCCCCAGACGCTCTTTGAAATTGTCTTCCAGCTGTTGAATTATTTTACAGGTGTCTTCGCTTTCTCTGTGATGATTGGACAGGTAGGTAACTGGGGTTACACCCACCTGTGACTCCCTCGCCCAAAGCTAGAAACTTCCCTGTGTATTGTGGATTTGGGATGGAGCTCAGGGAAGACTCAGGCTGAGCCAGGAGCCCATGGCATTTGGAACAGGAGGATGTCTGTGTCTCTGTGTCCCAGGACTGCCTGAGGTCTATCTGTTTGAATGTTAGTCCCTTGGGAGCATGGCAAGCCAGGTGGCTACATGGCTTTTTTAAAGGCTGGGGACTTGGGCCTTGCCCTGTAAGAAAACCATTTAGAGTTTCTGATGTGATGGGTAACTTGTGTTCTAGTCAGGATATGAGGCAACAAATTGAATCTTCAAAGCAAACTTGGAAGGGCCCCACTCTGAGAAACAATATGCCAGGTTCAGCGTTCCTCCCTGGGGAGAGTGCCTGTACACCAGAATCAGCCTGTCCCAATGGGACACCCCACCCCAGCATTGTGGTGGGGACCTGAGATGGCCACAGACGTCTGCAGCCTTGCTTCCTGCTCCCAGTGTCCATGCTTTATGTGTGGCCACAAGCTTAGGTGCCCGATGTGTGTACTGCTACATAACCAAACCTGTGTCCCACCCAGCTTGGGCCCAGTACTTCCTTGACCTCCCCTCACTTGCTCTAGATGAGAGATGTGGTGGGAGCCGCCACAGCAGGGCAGACCTACTACCGCAGCTGCATGGACAGTACAGTGAAGTACATGAACTTCTACAAGATCCCCAGGTCTGTGCAGAACCGTGTCAAGACCTGGTATGAGTACACCTGGCATTCACAAGGCATGCTGGGTAAGACTGGCCAAGCCCCCATACCCCCTACCTCCCCCAACCAACTTTCACATGATTCCCAGATTGGCCAACTCTTCCCTTGTCCTTTGTGACCTGAGGGGGTCTCTCTTGGTTGCACCCTTGGCATTGCTATTAGAGGGACCTCTCCAGGCCAGTGGAGACCCTGAAACACCTAAAGAGCTTGTTCTCTGGACAGCCACTTTCCTCTTGCTTCATCTGCCTTAAGATGCAGCTCCATCCAAGGTGGAAGCAATTGCGACCAAGGATGCAGCCAGGCATGGCAGCTCAGACCTAGGATCCCAGCACTTAGGAGGGCTGCTTTAAGTTTGAGTCACCAGTAGACTACATAGCTAGACCTTGTGTCCAAATGAATAAAGTGGAGGTGGACCAGTCAGATAGCTCAGCTGGTGGAGAGGCTTGCTGCCAAGTGTGATGGCTCAAGCTTGTTACCTAAATGGTAGGAGAGAACTGACTTCCACAAGTTGTCCTCTGACCTCTATGTATGTAATATGGTGCATGTGTGTATGCACACGTGCGCATGCACACGTGCGCACACACACACACACACACACACACACACACACGATGTTAAAAAAAAATCAAAGTGGTGGTGGCAGGTGCTACAGAATAGAGATCACTGATACAAAAGCTGGGTAGAGGCATCAAAGTCAGGCGTCCTGGAGGAAGTGCCATTAGTCCTTAGTTTTTTTGTTTGTTTTGTTTTTTGTTTTTTTGAGACAGGGTATCTCTGTATTGTTTTGGAGACTGTCCTGAAGTATCCCTGTAGACCAGGCTCTCCTCGAATTCACAGAGATCTGCGTGCCTCTGCCTCCCAAGTGCTGGGATTAAAGGCCTGCACCACCAATGGCCTGGCTTAGTTTTTAGTTTTGAAGGATGAGTAGGAGTTTGGAATGGTGGGGGAACTCTCAGACTCTGGAGAGGCTCCCTGTGGCTGGGGAAGCTGAGCTGGCTGAGCAGGGCCTCGTGTGTTTGCAAGGCTGTGGTATGGGGGCAGGCCTGTCCTGAACTCTGACCCCTGCTGGGTCTCCTTCCCAGATGAGTCAGAGCTGATGGTGCAGCTTCCAGACAAGATGAGACTGGACCTGGCCATCGATGTAAACTACGATATCGTCAGCAAAGTGGCGCTCTTCCAGGTACCCTCACAAGTGTCCTCCCACTAGGGGATCTGGGACAAAACCCCTGCCTTCTTCTAAGAGACTCCTCCCCCTTGGTCTGGGCAGGGCTGTGACCGGCAGATGATCTTCGACATGCTCAAGCGCCTTCGCTCAGTTGTCTACCTGCCCAATGACTATGTGTGCAAGAAGGTGAGCAGTGCGCAGTGGGGGGTGGGGTGAGGAGGGAGGTGAGCAGTGCGCAGTGGGGGTGGGGTGGGGAGGGACCACACCTGCAGGGCCTGTGGGGGGTCTGCTCCCCAGCACAGCAGTCCCACTACAGAGGAGGTAGAGGGTACCTATAGCCCGAGCAGGGACAGCCTGCTGTGGAGGGTGCCCTGGGCTCTGTCAAGTGCTTCCAAAGCTCCCTTCACACAGAGGAGGCTGCAAAATTGCCAAGCTGGTCTTGGCCTTCCCATCAGGAAAGTGGGTAGTTTACAACCCCTGAGGTGTTTTATGAATTTATTTAAGGTGAATTAGTCCTTAACCTTTAAAATCTGGAAGATTTCACACGAAAATTCAAATGTTTGGATGAAACAGAATTTTGGCTAGCTCTTCCCACAATAGCAAGAGAGCAGGGGTTGTCCCTAAAGGGGACAGGTGATGCCCTGTCTGATGCCATGGGCCCCATCACTCTGTTCCACCCCACACCAGGTTGCCTTTGTTGCTTTGAGTCACCTAGGAAACACATACGTTAGAATCTGGTCCTTGGCAGTATAAAGCCCTTTGTGTTCCTGTCAAGGAGTCCAAGATGGCAGCAAGGTCACCAGGGGCAGCAAGTCTCAGGTCTTTTGTACGGAGATATTAATAAGTCTGGGTGAGTGTGTGGGGTGAAATCAGTGTAAGACTTGGGAGCCTCCAGCCTCTCTTAAAAATTATTATTTATTATTTTTGAGACAGGTCTTTCTCTATAACCCTGGCAGTTCGGGGAACTTACTATGTAGATCAGACTGGTCTTGAACTCACAGAAATCCTCTTTCCTCTGTCTCCTGAGTGTTGGGATTAAAGACATGTGTTGCCATGTCTGGCTTAAAAAAAAAGTCTTTTTAAGGATTTTATTTTTACTTATTTATATGGACCCCTGGAAGAGCAGTAAGTGTTCCTACCTCCTAAGCTCTGTCTCTCTAACCCCTCCTTTAAAATTACGTAATTGATTGGGGTATGAGTAAAAAGTCAGAGGACCACTTGAGGGATTTGGTTCTCTCTTTCCACCATGTGGGTTCTGGGGATCAAACTGCTCATCAAAATTGACAGCTATCCCTGGCCAAATGTGGCTCAGAGAGTTGCAGGTTGGACACATCTGCTGGGCAGTATACTATGCAGCAGCGAAGTTTCTGGAAATGAATGGCTGAGCCAAGGGAAGAGAATGAAATTCAGAAGGTTGAGCATTTAAAGCTGCTGCCTTAGGGGCAGGGGGATGTTTGGGACCCATAGAGGGCTTTGCAAGGTATGGGAGCCACTCCCTAGCGGAGCAGTGTCTCTCTGAGTCCTGATCTTATGGGTGAAGTATAGATAATCGATAGTGCCTCTTCCATCAGGTGGCTGGGAAGACTGAATAAGGTTTGCCTGTGGCACCAATTGCTGACAATGTTTTCCATGTGATTTTAGAGTTTGTGGCAGGTGAAAGATAACCTGGGTGTTGGGAAGCAAGTGTGCTCTCTGCTGTTGGCTCCTTTGGGACTCTCTAAGACACTGGGACTTGAACCCCCACATTTTGATCCCTTGTAAGACTGAAAAGAGAAGGCAACAGCAGATCGTGACTGTGGGTGACATGTAGGAACATTTGTAGAGTAAATTAAATTGTAAAGGAGTTTCCGCCACCCCTTTTAATCATGACAGGTGTAATTGACAGGTGGCCATCAAGGCAGGATCTGGGAGGGCACCGGATTGGAAGATGGGTGGCAAATTACTGTTTTTGATTAAAGCCAGAGCAAGCGATCCATTCATCCATTCCATTAGTTATTCATTTGTTCCCTTATTCATTCATTCCTCTGGTTTAAGTTAGAATTCAGGCTACTGTGTTCTAGGGCCAGCAGTCCAAAGTGAATGGCCATTTTCTCAGGTAGCAAGATGTTCATCTTCTCTTTGGCTCTCTTCTCCTTTACATTGTTTTCTGTAAGAATGCCAGTCGGACTGGATGAGAGCCAACATGCTCAAGTAGACCATCTTAATTGAATTACACATGCATCAACCTTATTGCCAAATAAGGGCCTATTGGGAGGTTCTGGGGATTAGGATTTCAGCAGACAGAGCCCAGGTCTGGGGACAGAGATTAACCACATCGGCCGTGCGCCCAGGAGTCAGGCTGTCTGGATTCAGATCCCAGCCTTGACTCGAACTTGCATTACAATCTTGGTAGGGCATAATCCTACCATAGCAGGTTCACTGGTGTGAAGCATGCCCACTAGCATCAGCTTGGAAGATGCACCGGGGCCTCTGGGCCTCCTGACCATTACTGTCATTCCTATCTCAACTGGCCGAGCTCCTAGGGCACTGGCCACAGGTTCTCTCTGGGATGGACCACGGGAAGCTGAAGAATAGACTAGCACCATACCCAACATTCAAAAGAAAAGACAGGCCAAGAGTGAATCACCCCCCTCCCACCACACGATCTGATGGTGCAGGTCTGGGGCAGCCTCAGTGGCTATGGGGTGTGGGACTCAGCCCTTTTCTATTCCAGGGGGAGATTGGCCGAGAGATGTATATCATCCAGGCGGGGCAGGTTCAAGTACTGGGTGGCCCAGATGGGAAGGCCGTTCTGGTGACACTCAAAGCCGGATCAGTGTTTGGAGAGATAAGGTCAGTAGTGGTGGGGGGAGGGGGTCCACGCACCCTAACAAGGGCAGGGGGTTAGGATCAGGGGAAATTACAGTGAGTACCAAACTGGCCCCTGCCAGCTTGTGTAGGGTGGGTGCCACCATGGCGTACCATGAAGCGGGTAGGGAAATGCAGAGTTGAGTTGGGTGGCATACACCTATAGTCCCAGTTACTAGGGAGGCTGATAGTGAATCAGCCTGAAAGAAATAAAGAAAATTCTATTTCAAAACCTAAACAATGCCAAATGTGATGGCCCATTGAGGAGACAGAGGCAGGAGGATCTCTGAGTGTTCAAGGCCAGCTGGCCTATATAGGGAATCCTAGGACAGCCAGGGCTACATAGTGAGATCCTGTCTCAAAGCAAAACAACATCAACAAAAATCTAAGGTAATCTCTCTAAAGCCACAGCCTCCAAATGTTCTCATTTCCCTCCCTTTTCGACTCCAGCTTGCTGGCTGTTGGGGGTGGGAACCGGCGCACAGCCAACGTGGTGGCCCATGGGTTCACCAACCTCTTCATTCTGGACAAGAAGGACTTGAATGAAATCTTGGTGCATTATCCTGAATCTCAGAAGTTACTCCGGAAGAAGGCCAGGTACAGAACCTCTTTCTTTTTTCTTGTCTGGCTTTGAGTGATGCTTGGGAGGAGCGTGTCCTCTCCTATGACTGTAATACCACAGTGAACATCAGAGAATTTGCTGCAGACACCATACTGTTCTCTCACCTCTAATCCACGCTGAGATTTGTCTGGAAGCTTTCTTCTCCTTCCTGCACCAAGTCAAAGGTCCTGTCCTGCATTAATGTGCCGAATCCCCTGTCTCCTCTGACCTGGGACAGCTCTTTGTGGTGTCTATCTCTAATGGCTTTGACCTCTTTGCAGCCATTGGGCTGGCTAGGTTTTGGAATGCCCCTTGGTTTAGGTGTGTCTGTTGCTTTCTGATGATGGCTTTTTTGGCTCTGCATCTGGTACAGAAATGATCATGGTGAATATGCCCTTCAAGGCAGCATATAGGCGAAAAGGTCTGGGTTCTTCCCAGGCGATGAGTTCACCTCAACCACACTGACACAGCTTCTGGACTGCAAAGTTACTCTTTCTTTGTACTTGACAAGCGGTTAGTGAGGACATCTTTGGGACTGCATAGATGTCCCTGTTCCCCTAGAATGCACCTGCCACTTGGTGGACACTGATCTGCCCATGGCTTCTTGCTCTTCACTCCTCAGTGGTCTGTCTGTGCCATCACTGTCCAATCTCTTCCTGCCTCCCACTCTTGGGCTCACACTCTACTATGGAAGACCCTCCCCGTGCTTGTTTATTACATGAGCACCATGCTTGTTTATTTATTACATGAGCAGGTGTTACTTTTGATGTCCCACTATAATTCAACATTTCCTTGTGTCTATGGGGAACAAACAGGTGCAGCAAGACAGGCTGGCCAACCTTGGGCTCCCACACCAACTCCCCCTGCCCAGAAATGGCAATTTCTTCAAGTAACCAAATTCCTTCTAGTGAGAAACATTTGGAAGAGTTTTGTGGGGCACAGGGGATGGGAATAAAGCCTGAGACCTTAATCCATGCTAGACATGTGTGCTTTACCACCGAGATATCTAGCTGTAGCTCACCAATGGATTTTAGAAAGCAAAATCTAATGTGTGTCCATGCCTATAATCCCAGAGGCGAAGGCAAGAGGATTGCTGCAAGTTCAAGACCAATCAGGTCTGTGCTTCAAGTTCCATGCCAGCCACAGCTATATTGTGAAACCATTTCTCAAAACAGTGAAGTAAAAATAGAATTGAAAGATCTGAACCTGAAGGGTACTCAGTGCTATGGGTGCTACCAGGCCCCCTCGTGAAAGGAGCCTAAGGGAGACAGCCCCATGCCTGTGTACATCAGTGTGAATATTTCCATATATGTATGCAATACACGTCTACATTGATTTTTCTATAGATGAATTGGGGGATCTATAAAACAATTTCTGATCATCCCTTCAGTTTGTTCTAGTCTCCCTTTCGATGCTTCTAACCTCCTTCCTGACACTGAGACTTTTGACTGCCTTTTATCTGTGTTGTATTTATTCATTTGTTCACTCCTATGATATAATGTTTCAGCATGTTTAACCCACCCACTGTGCAAAAACAACCCTTCCAAATAGAGTTCAGTGTTCGAACAAAGTTATTTTTGTTTTTGGCTCAAGTATCTATGGTAGAAGTATTGTGTTTGAAGTTATTTGGGTCAAGGGCTGGAGAGTGGCTCAGCAATAAAGGCCTTGGAACGCAGAGACTCAAAGGCCTCTCCAGTGCTGGAATTAGATGCATGTAACACCATGCCTAGCCAGCCTTGAACTTTTGAACTTCCTGCCTCAGCTTCCTGAGTGCCATGATCACAGGCGTGTGCTGCTGTGACTGGCAGAACTATTGTTTTGAGAACATAAAATATTGATAGGACTCCCAAAGTACAAAGCTGTACGCTCAGGAAAGTATCGCAAGGTCTTAGCTTGTCACCTGCCCCTATAAAGAGCTAAATGTGTTAGGTTTGTTTGGGGAATATTTTTCTTTCTTTCATTCTTTAGTACCCAGAGCCTTGTGCATACTGGACAGATGCTCTATCACTGAGCTTAACCTCCAGCCCTTAAGTTTATTATGCTTGATTTAGTTTTGGGGCTGATCTTGCTGGATTGGCCAGACTGTTATTCCGTGGTCCAGATGAGTGCTGTGTTCTTCATCTGCCCTCCTTAGCCTCCTACGTAGCAGGGCTCACAGATCCGTGCCCTCTAGTCTGGCTAACCTCATTGGTTCCCACTTTTCCCTCCCTGTTTTCAGTTTTCTTATTTCTCTTTATGTGAATGGTAGCATATTGTTGCATCATCTTCAGGCTCAGAGCACCTTCCTTCCCCTAGAGTGAGCACCCACGTGGGGCAGCACCAATGTTTTGCAGCTGTGAATAGCAGTGCAGCTGCATGTGCATGTGTGCTTGTGTTTTGTATTGGGAGATGGCTTATTTTACTTTGAGAAAAGCAGAGTTTTGCTTTCTAGTCCTTCAGATGAGGTTTCAAGTTGAGTGACTAAGGAAGCACCGTATGGTATAGAAGTCCACAGGCACCCAAGGGAGTCAGGGAGTTAAAGATTCACAAAGAGGCTCTTGGTAAAAGGTTTGCTGTTTCCTTTCCAACAGAAAGGGGCTGCTGCAGATGGGCATGGTCAGAGCAGCAGTGTGGCCCAGATTCTAACAGCAGACTCTTGACTCACAGACTCGCACAGGGTGGCCATAGCCGAGGTTGCCTAGTGTGCACTCTAGCTGGTGTCAAACATTGTGCCACTCTGTTCCTGAGAAGATCAACTCAAAAGGAGGAAAAGCTTGTTTTGGCTCTTGGTTTCAAAGGTTTCAGTCCATGCTTGCCACCTGTGGTGAGGAAGGACCTTGTGGTGAGAGAGAGAGAGGCATAATACTCTTCAATACTTGTTTGTTAATTTTTTTTTTTTTTTTAACGTATATTTGTCTCTAGTCCCTGCTCTCCTGCCTTATGCCCTTTCCAAGCAAAGGCCTGGAACACAGAGAATCCCATTCATATGGACACATCTGTCTGTCTGCACTGACTCAAAGCAGAGCAGCTGCCAGCAGCTGTCCCCTCCACTGCTCTTTGTCACTTCAGCACCAAACTGAACCTTCCTGCGGCCTGTCATGCATGAATTATGGACTTGCATAACATGGGTGACAGTGCCCAGGCTGCTCAGGAGCCTGCTTCCAAGGCTTCTGATAGATGATCGTGCTTGTGTCTCCCGGGGAAACCCAGGGAGAAATGCAAATCTCAGTCAATTAATATCACCACATGCAATTCAAGCCTGTTTGCTCTGATTAGCTAAGCATCCAGCAGCGGCCTCATTAAAATAAATAAACAAACAAACAAACAAACAAAAAACCAAAAAACAAACAAGTTGCACTGGAACCTAATGAATGAATTTGCCAATTAGCAGTCTCATCCACTAGATTGCATGCAAAATGCATTTGTTCTTGAATCAAGCTGTTTATCACATATTTATAGCTTGAAAAATTCCTAGTAAAAGGCACAGGCTCTGCTTGATGGGAAATTCTATCCTTATTCAAAGAAACAGGGTGCTGGGTCACACCTGATCACGAGTCTGGTTCTGCCACCACCACTTCCTGCCCCTATTCTGAGCCCGGTTTCCTCAGTTTCCAGGGACACAATAATCCCTGTCTTTCCCAGATAAAGCAGAGACCGGGCCAGCATGACTTTTATAATAACCCCCTTCATGAGAACTAGCCAGGGTCCCAGGAACTAGATCATTAACGATTTCCCAACAGGCCCTGCCTCTAAGACTCCATGCTGCCTCCCTCCCAATATCATCACGACTCTTGGAGATACCCTCAAACCACACCTGAACTAAAGCTGTGTCCTTCAGTCTGTCCAGTGTGACCTCATGCAAGTCAATCAACCTCTCTGAGCCTCAATGTTCTTATCCTTAGGGCACAGACAATAAGCCCCATCTCATTATGGCAGTTCTTTTTTTTTTTTTCCCCTTCATTATGCCCCAGCATAGCACACTGAAATCATCAGCCAAAGGCAGCACCAACGTTACTTCCACCACCCCACGTAGGGACAGCTCAGAGGGTTCTACAGGCAGGCCCAGGGGGCAGGCTTCTCCCCACAGCGCTTTGGATAGAAGTGGGTGTGGTTCTCTTTCAGGCGCATGCTGAGAAACAACAACAAACCCAAGGAGCCAAAGAGTGTGCTCATCCTGCCCCCACGTGCTGGCACCCCCGAAGCTCTTCAATGCGGCCCTCGCCGCTGCAGGAAAAATGGGCGGCAGGGGGGGCCAAGGGTGGCAAGCTCGCCCACCTGAGAGCCAGGCTCAAGGAACTGGCTGCCCTGGAGGCGGCAGCGCGACAGCAGCAGCTGCTGGAACAGGTAACATGGTTGGGATCTGGTTCTTCGCCTTTAGCAGGTTTGTTTAAGGAAGAAGGTCGGGGACCTCCAAAAGTTGATCACACCTCCAGTGTTGGGACTTTCTGTCTCCTTTGCAGCAGCAGGCCTTGTCTGGTTCAAGTGACAGAAGCAGGTTCAGCCAGATTGAGAACCCTCGATCGTAGGCGTAGCTCACGTGGGTGAGATGCTGATGCAGGATTGCTAACGAATTCTAGGCCAGCCTGGGCTACTACTTTCAAGGCAGCCTGAGCCACATCCCGAGACCTTGTCTCAAACAACCTCTAAGTATGACATTATGTTGACAGAATAGGAAGGCGAGAGGGCTTAATAGTTGTCTCTTCAAGTATGGCTGGACCTCAAGTTGCAGGACTAGTCTTCCCATCTGTAATCTCTCTCATCTGATGGCTCCACATCCTGTCACGTGGCAACCCTAACAGGAAGGGCATCTTACCCCCTAGAGCAAAGCCAAAGTCCCCAGGACTCGTCATCAGCCAGTGCTGGGCCAGTTCCTGAGCCGTTGCCAATGGGGCCAGGGCAGGGTGTCCCACACCTGCCCACTCACTCCTGCACTGGAAGTCAAGAGATAGTTCTCTGGGGAAGGCTTCGGTGCTGGCAGGAGGAGTGGGTATAGGCTGGGAATGCTGGCTGTGATATTCCATTTAATATAGTGTCTGTGACCATTTAAATGATTTGGAAGGAAAAAAAAATCCCATAGCTATGCACAGTGGCGTTGACTTCCACCCCTGTAATCTAAAGGGATATTGAAATTAGTTCCTGGGCCCTTTTTTCTGTGACTGAAGCCGAGAAGAGCTATTAGAATAATGGTAGTAATTTTACCTGCTCATAATGGTCTGGAAGTGGACAGTAGCAGTCTGTGTGGACAACAGAAGGCCAGTGAATGCAGCCCCAGTCCAGTGGTGTGAGTCAGGGCACACATTCAGGGTTCATTTGTCAGCAGAAGTTGGGCGAGTGACATCAAGGCCCCATGGGATTCCAGGACATTTCCCATACACAGCCCCAGACAGAGGGGAAATGTGATTGCTGTGATGGTCAAGGCTGAGTCTGCATGTTGGGGCTTTTGTGCTGGCTGCTGTCTTGAGGTCAAGTGGACGTGAGCCCAAAGACACTCAGAGCAGCTAAAGGCTTCAGCTAAGACGGGTGTCCATTCCTGTTGTGAGACTGTTCTAATAAGTGTCTGTGAGGTCTAGAAAGCCAGAGCAAATGCAGTGAATGGGCTCTTTACTAAACAAGTCCAGAGGCCCTGCCACTGCCACTCTGGGAAGGAACCCTGCACTCCAGAAGACACAGAAGACTCATGGTAGCCACACAGGACCGCAGAGCTGAAGCGGTAGTTCCCTTTTCAAAGTGTTTGAACATGGCATAGCATGTCATCAGCCTTCCCATGATCCTCCCATTCCTGTTTGTTTCTCTTGGCTTCAGAAGTTGCATCTGAACACCCTGCCCAGGGTGGGAATGTCTTGAGAGTTTGGGGTGCACATGTAGGGTAGAACAAGTGTAGGAAGACGTGCAGAGGCATGGAAGAAGAAGCAAGTCTCAGAGCTGCTTTGGAGTCTAGAAGCATCCCGATGCCCCCTTTCTTTAACACCTGTGACTTGTGCAAACTTCTGGGGGTCTCTGCTCCACACAATCACAGCAGCTGCGGCAGCTGAGGATCTTCTTGGATTGTTTCTTCTCCCATTGCCTTCCTTATAGAACTAGGGTGAGGTGAGAACCCAGGGATGTTTTTAATGCCTCCCCCATTACTTATTGATATCTAACAATACCCATGGAGAATCACAAGTTAGGGGTTGCAGCTGCCCACCGAGTTCGTGTTCACAGGGTCACTTCATCCTAATTTTTTTTCTGTTATCCCATTCCATTTTCCCTGTAAGGGCTTCAACTTTTGGAACCCTCTAGAAAAATGGCCAGGCCACAGGTACTCCTGCCCACTCAGCTTTACCTATGTGCTCCAAGTTTTTCTCACCCACCCCAGAACCATCCATTATTAATAAGAAGTGTGGGTATGCAGCCAGGTGGTGCTGGCACACGCCTTTAATCCCAGCACTCAGGAGGCAGAGGCAGGGACATCTCTGAGTTGGAGGCCAGGCTGGTCTACAGAGTGAGGTCCAGGACACCAGGGCCACACAGGCAAACCTTGTCTTGAAAAACCGGAAGAGGAGGAGGAGTGGGTGTCAGGATGGCTCAGCTTTTGAAGAGGCCAGTCTTCAAGGTTATCAGCTCCCCAGATAAGGTGGGGGATGGATCTGTAACACAGGCTTCCAGCCCACATTAGTCTAAATTGTCCCTAAGAGCTGGGCATGGTAGCCCACACCTGCAGTTTCAGCATCCACTGGATAGGCTCAGGAAGAAGGACCCTGAGTTTGAGGCCAACTTGTGCTCCACACCAAATTTAAGGCCAGCCCAGGTTACATATGGAGACATTGCCTCAAAGTTAAACAAATCACCAAAACTTACCCACAAAACATGGCTGGCCTCTCAAGCTCACACTTCAAACTGCCCATGCTATATTGTTTCTTCTACACTACCCTGATGCTGCTCTGCCAGGCCCCTAGCTTTCACCTCCTGTATGCCACTGCCTCCTGGAAGGCCCAGAAAATGGGGCAAGTTGGCTTGCAAGATCTCTTTATGCCGCCTTGGAGGAGAATGCTTCACCTCACCTGCATACTCTCTGGGTTTTAGGCCAAGAGCTCACAGGAAGCTGGGGGAGAGGAGGGCTCTGGAGCCACGGACCAACCTGTGGACCAAACTGCGCCCCAGGAACCCCAGGAACCCCAGAAGCCCCAGGAGACCCCGAAGTCCCAGGAGCCCTCGGGGCCCCCTGTCCCGAGCTCTCCACCGCCAGCATCAGCCCTGGGGAAGCCCGAGGATGGCACTGAGGAGGCGGCAGCTGGGCCCTCAGAGCCCTCAGTAAGGATCCGTGTGAGCCCAGACCCAGATCCAGAGGAGCAGACGCTGTCAGTGGAGATACTGGAGAAGAAGGAGGAAGCGGAGTGAGGCGTATGCAGGCCCCATGATCCCGATAATCCATGATCCCCATCCTCGGGTGGGTGCTGGGCGGTGGAACCGCTTACCTGGATAAGCTTCCTAGCCCAAGAACACCTCCTCACAGGTTGGGTTTTTTTTTTTTTTTTTTTTTTTTTTTTTTTGGGGTTTTTGATTTTTATTTTATTTTTTTTATTTTTTTTTTGTGGAAACCCTCAAATTTCATCAAATGGTAGTTGTGTTCTTGAGCACCTGCCTTCCATGGAGCACCCTGCCCCCTCCCAGTTGCTATTTTCAAGAAGAAAACCACCTTGCACGTTTAAAAAGTTTTTAGGAGGGAATCTACTAGAAAACTCGAGGGTTGGTGATATGACAGTATCCCCACTAGAACCCACCCTTGGTTTAAGTGGAAGGGAAGAGTCGCAGTGGGGAGCACACGCCTGTGGCGGCTGAGGCAGGAGGAACCTTGGTTCAAGGTCAGCCAGTGTGGCACAGTGAGAATCGGCCTCAAAACAAACCAATAGCAAAAACGGCTTGGGAGTTCCCAAGTTCGTGTAAACATCTCTAGATCCCAGGGCAGTAAACACAGTAGTCTCATTAGTGGCAGAGCCTGTGACTGGGCACTCATACACTGCAGTTAATGGTGATTGGTATTGCTATCTTACCCTTTTAAAGTTTGCTTATTTTAGTAGGCAGTGATCAATTGGGTAGTCTCCAATCTCAGTGTAAGACCCTCAGAATGAGGAGTCTCCCAGTTTTGGTCGGTACCCCCAAGAACTCAATGGCCAGTCCAGTTGCTGCAACACGCAAGAGGCTTTAATTTGCAGCACGCAGACCAGAGAGAAGCCCCATTCCCAGGCACAGGCGTTTTTTTAAAGACAAAACCCATAAGCTTAGGGAGGGGGTTTGGCCCTCTGTCCATTGAGTACATGACCCTTTGAGGCCAGATGGTCTCGCTGTTAGGGTCAGTAGACCTTAGGGCCTCGGGGTGTGCCAATTAATCTTGTCTGGGCAAACCAGAGTTGCAGCTATCTCTTTGTTTCTTAAGGACCCTACCTACCACCTGCTGACTCACGGAAAGGAGGGGCAGTGTGAATTCTTGGTATCCTGCTATCTCAGGGCTGGTGGTTAGCAAATTCTGCCCAGCATTCCAATTATTTGGGCTTCATTTCATTTCTTTGCTAGTTTAAGTCTTTCATCAGGACATTGAGAGGGCTCAGTGGATAAAGGCTCTTACTTACTACACCACCATGTAAGCTTGATGACCGAAATCTCTGAAACCCACGTGAAGGTGAAAAGAAATCAGCCCCACAAAGTTGTCTTCTGCCCTCCTCCCATGCACTGTGACACACACACACACACACACACACACACACACACACACACACACATTCTCTCTCTCAATAGCTCACAATAATAAGAATCGTTTGGTACAGAAAGGGGTTTGCCTTTGTAGATCACTTGCCTGGCCTATTTGAGGCCTGAATTTGATCCTCAATACCAAAACAAAGAATCCCACACAGATCTAATCTCACTGGTACGCCTTATTTTTTTAAGCCGGGTGAGTTGGGAGTCTACTCATATTTTTTTTTAACCCTAGTGTCTCCATGTATCATTGTCATATGTGCACCCTATAATCTGAAGTCCAGGGTATGGAGATTACTGGCAAGTATTTTAGATGTTTCTATAAGGTAAACATAGCACCCTTCAGTAGATGTCAGAATGTTTCCTGACCCTGCCACTATGAGGTCCTGCTTCATAAGGAATCTGTTCTCTGTGGATACACCTACTCTTTTAGATGCTAGTCTTTGAAAATAGACTGCTTCTTGTATAAAGTGTGAGGTCCTTGGGATTCTTGGAAAGAACATTAATTTTGAAATGAGATCAGCAGTGTCTTAATTTCGCCGGGCTATGCCATTCAGGGTAACACTCTCACAGAACCCAGATATTATGTAAACTGAGTTGCAGACAGGCATTAATCTCTAAATTAAATGACCACAGCTCAGAGATCACTGTGACCCTGAGTCAGAGCAGAACATGTATGTGAACATGTATGTGTGACTGTTGAGTCTCTCCTCCTTTAATCTCCTCGGTGTGTCTTGCATTTTGGAATATAATAAATTGAACGCCATCTTTTTAAAAACTACACAAATATTTTAAATAGAATTAAAACCAAGAAGCTTTTAAAACTTTCATTATCAAAATATGCTCAGCTACCGGAAATAGCCTAAGCTGTTGTCTCAGTAAACATGAAAGCTTTATGTACATACCAGCTTTCACAGTATAGTGAATTTTAATTAAAGTGTTTAGACAAATGTTCCTGGGTTGTGGATTTATTTTAAAAACTAGAAGTCGGGAGCAGGTATGATGGTGCCCACCTGTAATCCCAACACTTAGGAGGTGGAAGCAGGAGTGTCAGGAGTTCAAGGCCAGCCTCAGCTACTATTGAGACCAACTGGGTATATAATACCTTGTCTCAAAACAAACAACTAATCCCAGTCAAGGAGAAAACTGCAAGTCTGGCTTGGTGGCATATACCTGTACATCTAGACAGGAAGACTGAGAGTTAAGGTCAACCTGTTCTACGTAAGGAGGCCAGTGAGAGGAAGCAGAAGTCTCATCCTAAAGGTGAGCCAGATGACCGTGGAGAAAGGCAACTGCTAAACCTGTCTACAGGACAAGCTCAGGGGCCTCGAAAGCTTCAAATGCCATTTGGGAGTTGGTGAGGTACTGACTGCTCCTGAGGGAGGGATCAGCAGTGAATAACAGACCTGTTTTACTGTTTTCCAAGTCTCAGAGGGTTATGGATGGCCATCGTTTCTGAGAGGCAACTTACTGTTTAAGACCAAACTTCCCTACAGGCCTGATAAAAAGGAGCAGTCACAAGTTAGGAAGCTTGTGACCAACACCCTCCCTGTACACACACACACACACACACACACACACACACACACACACACACACGCGCGCGCGCGCACGCGCGCGCGCGCACCACCACCACCAAAAAACCCCTGAAGCCACCGGAGACTGTCATGGAGAGGAGGAGGGTCAGTCATTGACAGGCTGGAAAGTTCAGGAAGCAGGTTTGTCTTTGGCAGGAAGGGTACTGTGAATATACCCTCAAGTGACTAAGCTGAGCCTATCTCCTGACTCTAACTGGAGAGTGAATGTGGTGGTTTGAATGAGAATGGCTCATGCATTTGCATGTTTAACTCCCAGTTGGTGAACTGTTTGAGAAGGATTAGAAGGATTAGGAGGTGTGGCTTCATTGGAGGAAGTGTGTTGCTGGGGATGGACTTTGAGGTTTCAAAAGCCCATGCCAGGCCCAGTGTCTTGCTCTCTCTATCTGCTCCCTACAGATCAGACTATAAGCTCTCAGCTACTGCTCCAGCACTGTGAGGATTCAGGCATAATGCTGGCCTGCCCCCCCCCACCTCCCTGTCACCTGGCAGTATCCTGGTCAGCCCAGGGTTCCATGGCTGCTACATCACTATGTAATCTGCACACAGGACCCACCCTTTAAAAGAAAAAACACCCACTTCTGATTTCTTTCCTGCTGTTCCTCTGAAGGAACACACAGGACTTTTCCTGTCCCTCCCTTCTTCCCTTCTTCCCTCCCTCCCTCTCTCCCTCCCTCCCTCCTCTCTCTTCTTTTCTGTCCTCTCTCTGTGGAGGCAGCTTTGTCTGTCCCTGTCTCTGTGTCTCTTTACCTCTGTTTTCTTTCCTTCCCTTATTTTCTTACCTCCCCTCAATAAAACTTTCAGTATGAGTCATGCCTACAGGTCTCTGTTGCCCCATCTGCCCGCACTTCATCACCTGCTGCGCCACAGGACCAAGGTCCCAGCCCGCGCTACTGTTTTCCTAACAAGCACTATGCCTGTTTGCTTCCTGCCATGATGATCATGGACTAAACCTATAAAACTGTAAGCAAGCTCCCAGTTAAATGCTTTTGTTTATAAGAGTTGCCTTGGTCATAATAGAATAGTACTAGAACACAGCAATAGAGCAGTAACTAAGACAGTGAGATAACTGTGAGCTGGAGGTCTGGAGGGGATCAGCCTCTAAATCCAGACCTCTTGTGAGGTTTGCAGCCTGGGGAACGAGCATTCTGACACTCCAGTAGACTGCGTGATCATCTATAGCTTTATCTGCCTGGGGGGGCAGATTTAACACTGAGTGGGTTCTGAAGGTACAGAGACTGGGTCTCCCACACAGAACTCAGCTGTGTCTACTTCACCAAATAGCAGAACACTCCACCTGGAAGACAGCCCGTGGTCCAGCATCTTAGCCACCCTGGAGGGAAGTGGGGAGACGGGAACCTCCAAAGCCCAGCCCATGGGCTGCAAAACTAAGTGTGGCCAGCAGAGGCCGCTAATCCACAAAGAAGGGAGACTGCTAAAGTGAAAACAGCTGTGTTGAACATTTGTTGCTATCCTAGTTAGACACCTGCCTCTCCCCATCCCACCTCTCCAATTTTAGATTCCAATTTTAGAGCACCCAGGAGAAAGCCACTCAAGTGCTTTATTCTGCCCCTCCTTGTAAAAAAAAAAGATGTTTTCCTAGTAAACACACTACACACATAGCCTTTTCACTTTATAGTGCATTTTTCTTTTCACCATAATAACTGTTTCACTATAGTTTTAAATTTACTTTATTTTTTTAATTTCATATTTTTATTCTTTATTTACATCCTTATAGTTATCTCACTTACCCAATTAAAGTTGTACCAGTATCCTAGGTAGCCTCCATACGCACTTCTGGACAGCCTACCACACGTACCTGTCCACTGTGATACTAGGCAACTCGGCTTCCGCTGGAAGCCTCCTTGGGCTGAGATTCCATCTTATGGCACTGAGGTTTCTATGGTGCTGGAATCGTCCTTCTGCTAGGATGCCTGTTTACAGCCCCTAATACCTGGACTAGGAAAGGAAAAACCATTTCCCAAGCTTCTCCTACATCCTCTTTGCTCTGCTTCTGGGAATTCTTTAAGGGTTCCTCCCATTCAAAATCAAACTCCCCTACCTGCCTCCCCAAATCTCTTTCCCTCCTGGGACTCAGATACCATTAACCTTGCCACTGTATTCTTTTACTGCAATATAGCCTGGTCTCAATGTAAGTTTGAAAATCAGTCTCAATGGCCCAAACCCGGAACATTAGGCTTTCAAGTTCTCACTGCTCTTGACAAATTCTGCCAATGCTCCAGCAAGTGGCCCAGGACTCTCTATGTCCAAGCCTTCTTTGCTCTCTGCCCTTCTTCCTCTCTTTGGGTCTCCTGTTGTAGCCACCAAATTCTCCTGGCAAAGGCCAGACTTCCTCCCAAAGCTGACCAGGACCTAGGCTCCCTCTCTTTTCAACTCTGATAGAGGACATTCCCTGTGGGTGTCACCTCAGCCTGACCCTTTGTGGGCATCACCCACTGGTGTACTTCTTACCCTGACTCAACCTCATCCTCAATTTCTTCATCATACCCACTCCCATATAAGATGGTCTTTATCCCCTCAGGGAAATGGCAGGCCCTAGCAGCATATTCCATGTCCCATTTCTATGGTCAATCTCACCTTGAATGATTTCTATCTCATCCTTGAGGAAAAGGAAAGGGTCTGATGGCTGTCTGGGCCTGTGGAGGGTTGAAAGAAAAATGAACCGCAAAGGGTTTGGCACTATTAGGAAGTGTGGCTTTGTTGGGGTGGGATGGCCTTGTTGGAGATAATGTGCCACTGTGTGTGTGTGGGGGGGGGAGATTTGAGGCTTCCTACACTCAGGATACCACCTACTGTGACTGACACTTCCTGTTGTCTGCAAGATGTAGTACTCAGCTCCAGCAGCACGTCTCCCTGCACACCGTCATGATTCCCATCATGATGACAAATGGACTAAACCTCTGAAACTGTAAGCCACTACCTCAATTAAATGTTTTCTTTATAAAAGTTGCCGTGTTCATGATGTCTTTTTACAGCAATAAAAACCCAGACTAAGACAGGGCCCATGCAGATGATATCCACAGAATGGATCATACCTATCCGGTGGCCCCTGTTGGATCCCCACACTGGGGAGACCCCCACCTGAATCCCGGGATGCAGTGATCGACCCACAAACCATGGAAATCGGCACTTGATGCAAAACAGCAAGAGGCTTTATTCGGGTTCCAGCCAGCTAGGGCTCAACTCGTACCTTACAAAGGAGGAGGGGAGGAGAGCCCTGAGCCCAATTTTACACGAGCTTATAAAGGGAAAAAAAAAAAAAAAAAAAAAAAACTGCAAGCAGGGAGGGGGTCTGGGATTAGGGACTTTCTGCTCTAGCAAACTCCTGATTAGTTGGGCCCAGGTGGCCTGGGCAGGGCTCATGTTCCTTAGCTGGCACCTTCATCTGTGTTTCTGGGAAATGTTTTGAAAGCCCACCCCTGGGGGTCCTTCTTGGTAAGGTGAAATGCATATCCTCAGGCTATTCTGGGACCCAGGGCAACTGAAAATTTTCCATCTTAACAGCGCCCAGTGGGATCATCAGGTTAATGGTGAACATCAGTCAACTGGTGGGGAGACCCAGGATAGAAGGTTTATTGCCTGATGATCATCCTACAACAAGCCTCCCATAAGGTGGTAAATTTAGACAAACTTAGGGGATCACCCAGAGGCCAGATAAACTCCTGCTGAGCTCCTAGCCCAACTCTCCTTCAGTACAGCAAGCTGGGCCCTCATACTCAAGAGAGCATGCTTGTCCTCCACTCTAATTTACCTTCCCAGTCAGCCCTGCCATTAGAAGAAAACTAGATGATGGCCCTCAAATCCCTCAGAGAGATCTGTTAAGGTTTAAGAGCAGGAAAGGATAGGGCAGACTTCTCATAATAGAAATAGCAGTTTCTGGTAGCAACCCTGAGGCTGCCTTTAAGAGAGATGGGGCACGAACACACTCCACATGGTGTCAAATGGGGCAATGCCTGTATCAGGCTTTTCTGTCTCATCAATACCTCAAATCATGACATGGAGACTTATTAATTACGAAGCTCGGCCTTAGCTTAGGCTTGTTTCTAACAAGCTCTTATAACTTAAAATTAACCCATTTCTACTCATCTACGTGCTGTCCCATGACTTTTACCTCTCCTCCTGCATGTCCTGCTTCCCCCTGCACCCAGCCGGAGGAGTCCTCCTTTCTTCTTCCCTGAGACCCCTGTTTCCAGAAGTCCCGCCTAACCTCTTCCTGGCTATCTATTGGCCATTCAGCTCTTCATGAAGCCAATCACAGTGGCACATCTTCACACAGTGTAAAGGGATATTCTGTAACAAACACCACTCACTGGGCAAAGAATGCACTCCTCCTTGCCTGCTGCCAGTGCCTGCCCATATTGTGAACAAGAAGGACGCTGGAGGGTCACCACTTCCCTCTGCCTCACCCAGGTAAGCCAGTCCCCTGGGTTCCTCCTCCACAGGAAGATCTTTCTGATGGCCAAAGATTGGTGCTTTTCCTGGGACCTTGGCCTCCAACAAAACCATCGAAATTACCACCAAGGAGCTGAGGGTAACTGTCTAGGTAGAGGGTAAGTGTCCCCTGTTTTAATAGATTTGGGGTCTATACTTCCTGCTTACTATGGTAAAGCTTATCCTTGTCGCATCTCTGTGATGGGTGTCGATGGCTGGCCCCACCAGCTTAGGGCTATAGGTCTTCTCTGTTCCTGGTGGGGCCACCTGATTCTCACTCCTTCCTCTTTATGCCTAGTTGCCCAACTCTGTTTTGGGACAGAGATAACATGTTTACATTACATTTTTCATCCAATGCCTTCCAGAAGTTTCTTCTCCTTGTTAGCCCACTCACTTACCTTATAACATGCCTTTCTTACCCATCCTAAAGCCTGATGACTCCTATTGCTTGGTTTAGGGATCTTCATATTATTAACTCGTTAATCCCTCCTATCCACCCAGGATTGCCTAACCCTTACCCTCTGCTTTCTCAAATTCCCTCCTCTACTTCCCACTTTACCGTTCTAGACCTGTAACAGGGCCCCAGACCTTAGCACGCCTGACTCCATGATGGAGGTACCGTTCAGGCCATAAAGCTCAGCATGTAGACAGCACCATCTGCCAAAATAATGAAGACTTAATCCATCAAAGCCCATAGTTCTGGGAAAGTCTCTAAATGTACTAACCTTGTTTTTTAACTTCTGTAGCTTCACTTCTGACTAACTGTTCTTGTTAACTGAAGTATGTCAACCCAGGACATGGCTTTGGTGCTTAAAAGTTCACCCTGAGAAAGCTTTGGGGTTATACCAGGATCCCAAATTCTCAAGATATTCATCAGCCAGCTAATACAGACTTTCTATTGACTTAAACCCACATCTGAGCTGTCTTCTTAGGTGAATACTTCACAACAGACCTTAAGGATACTATCTTCACCATTCCTTTACACCCAGATTCACATGACCTCTTTGTCTTCACCTGGGAGAACTCTAACACCAGAACATCGTCTCAGTTTATGGGACCGTCCCCCTCCCCCCAGGGGTTCTGAAATAGGTCCATTTCTTTAGCCAGGAGACAGAGGCAGATGGAGCTCTGTTAGTTCAAGGCCACATTGAACTACATGAAATTGATCCAGTCTAAAAGAGGAACAGCTCACACAAAGATGATTTCAGCACCTGGGATCTCATTCCTTTAATCCCAGCACTAGGGAGGTGGAGACAGGAGTGAGATGGCTGGGCTGAGACAGAAATATAAGGTGGGAGGAGACAGGAGCTCAGAGCATTTGGTTCTGAGGATTCATGGAGACAGGATCACCGTTTCAGTCTGAGGTAGAGGTAAGAGCTAATGACTGACTGCTTTGCTTCTCTGATCTTTCAGCTTGAATACTGATATCTGTCTCTGGGTTTTTATTATTCGTGTTAAATTTACCAATGAGCCTGTAAATCCTAAAGCTGTTAGAAGCCTCTTATCTTCCTAAGCAGGCAGCAGCTATTAGCTGTCAGGCCACCTGGCCTCTGCTAGTGATACAGCTTTGTGAAAGGCCCCTACTAGTGATACAGCTTTGGGAAATGCTTTTGCTGACAAGACTGCTAAGGAAGCAAGCCAACATTCCTACCCTCCTTTTTCTATTCTCCTTTTGGTGCCTTCAAGCCTAACTCCTACCTACTCTGAGCTCCAACAACAGGTCTTCCAGGCTATGGGAACCATTATAGGTCCTCAGGGCTGGATCCTCTACAGGTACTGTCTTCATGGATGCTGGGCAAAGCCCTTCCTGACAACTATTAACAGGTTCTTTCCTGTTGGGTTTTGACCTCCACTGATTCATCTAACCTCTCTGCTTCCACCCCCAGTCCTTCTGCCCTCTTTAAGGCTATTGATCAGGGATGTCCCACCTACAACCAAACCTCCCCACAGGGGGCCCTGAGACCCCCAATTTGGGGGCAATCTTCTGGGGAGGACTGGCAGATAGATTTCACACACATGCCTCCTAAAAAGAGACATAACGGTAGACACTTTTCCAGATGGGTAGAAGCTTTCCCTACTAGAGCTGGGATTGCAGAAGTGGTCTGTTCCCAGCTCATGCATGGTAGTTTACCAAGATTTGGGCTTCTTAGATCTATATCCTATCTAGAATCAGATAATGCCCCACTGTTCATCTTTAGTGTCTCCCAGTTAATTTCAGGGACCTTAGGGGTGGAGTGGCACTTCCACATTCCCTACCATCCCAAGTCCTCAGGAAATGTAGGAAGGACTAATGGACTTAGTAAGACTCACTCACCAAAACTGTCTTCTGAACTTCACCTTCCTTTACTTAGCTCTTACCTCTAGCCCTAACTTGAGCTGGGGCCACACCCCAAGCCTTCTCCTTTCTTAGCCCATTTGAGTTCATATATCCATCCTCTCCTTTTGGAATATTTAGCTCCTCTGGAGCCAGTCCCACTCCACGAACACTTATGTTCTCCTACCACCTTCTCAGGGAACTTGCCAATCATGTCCTTCTCCAGCATTCCACTCATCCTGTCATCCAGACCATTTTACCAGGAGATTGAGGTCATTTAGAAGCCCCCCAAACCCGTGTTGGATGGGTCTATTTCTGGTTATCCTCACAATGACGGCTAAACTTCAAAGAGTAGAAACCTGGCTCCATTTGTCACAACTCAAACTAGCTCCAGACCCCTCACCTGCTAAGGACTCCTGTCAGTCACTGGGACCTCTATATCCTAAGCTTCTGCCTCCCTCAGGGGTAAACTCCGTCTTCCCCTCCTGCTGGGGTTCTTCTCTGTCTTCTTGACTTCTGGCGACCACTTAGAGATCTCCCTGACTTTTGATACCCAGACAGCCTGCTCCCCAGCTGTGATAACAGTAAATCCAGCCTCAGTTCCCATAATAATGCCAAATACTTTTGTCCCCTCTAAGCCCAAACAAACCTGACCTTCATGGACAACCCCCTCCTAGGGTGGGTGTCCAATTTGGAGATGTAAGTTCCATTACTTTGAACCACGAAGGGGCATACAGCTTTAACAATTCCTCCATGAGCCCCCTTGAGGTATGGTAACCTTCACAATATGAGACCCCAGGGGTGAAAAATGGGCCCAGTGCATTGTGGGAAAGAGCTAGTTCTACACTGTGGGGGCTAGCCTGTCTCATAGAGGATAGTGGTGGTAATTTTTGGACCATGCAAGGAAGTACCCACCACTCCTATAGATAGTATAGTTGGGGTTATTAGGCAATCTAAATCCATCTTCCAGGCCAAGCTTTGAAAGATCTCTCTTAACTCAGCCTTTGGGAAACTATTCTATTTTTCCTTCTTTTTTATTTATTTGTTTTTCATTTTTGGTTTTTTTGAAATAGGGTTTCTCTGTGTAGCCTTAGCTGTCCTGGAAGTCACTCTGTAGACTGATCCGCCTGCCTCTGCCTCTGCCTCCTGAGTGCTGGGATCAAGTTGTGTGCCTCTTTTGCCAGGCTTGGGAGACTATTCTAAATGCCTCCTGAGTCTTCCCCACACTTACAGCAGGAACAGTGGGTCCTTTAATGCCGTCTCATACTCCCTTTGTGCTTCCCTGCAATGATCCCACTTGCCCCCATAACCCCAAATGCTATGCTCTGTTAACCCCAAACCATTTCTTCTCCCTTGTCACCACTGGTACCTCCCTACTCTTTGGAGTCACCAGGTGACTTCAACAATCTTTCTCATTCCTGCCCTCTCCATCAACCCCAATTCGCATCTCAATTTTGGCAACCTTGTTAACCCTGGAAGAAACCCTCTTTAGGGGTCGCTTCAAGCTCTACAGTGTATAGGCAAATCCACTCACAGTCCCTACTCCCCACTCTGTTACTTCCCCAACTCACCCTATACACTGAGGGATGATAGTTCTACGCTCGCCTCGTAGTCACACACAGGAGTCCATGGCTGGCGTGGCTCTCCCAGTCAGCTCTCCCAGTTTGTCAGCCTCAGTGACTGCTTTTTGGCTGTCTTTATCTCTTTATGTCATGCTTAATTTACAAATGAAAAGGATAACCAGTTCATAATTATGCTTGACATGATATAACTATCCTATGTACAACTGCAAATGCATCATATATTTAAAGTAGGGGATAATGTTGCTTCAAGGGCTTTCTTCTAGTGTCTAATAACTTAAATATGATAATTGCTAATATTATATCAATTGATTTTATATTATATAATGAATAAGTCAACAAAGAAAACACAAGTATTTGTACAAACACATTTTTAACAAGATATGACAGAAACACTCACGTCAATTATACTCCTCATTTCTGCAACTGATCACATGACCTTAGCTGGTATTTATAACTGCCTTCCTCTGCTACCCACTCTGCATTCCCTCCACCCTCAGCAAGCACCTCTGCAGGTCTTGGTCTTTTTCCCCCCTCAGAGGAGAGACCCATACCTTCACTTCTGAAGGGAATTTGCCTTATGTCGTCCTTACTGAATTGGACTGTCACTGTCACAGTTTTGCTGCTAACTTTAATCACAGGACATGATAACACCAAGAGATTCCCTAAAGGATTTCCTGTACTCTAGACATAATCTTCCTTGCCTCCATTGTGGAGGATTAGGTTTTACACAGTGTATCCACTCTAGCATTGCAATTTCCCTGAGCCTTAACACCCCTTCATCATCACTAAGCCAAAGAATATCAGGCATTGCCAGCTTCTTTTCAACAGGTCATCTTTTGACAAACACTTCACTAACTAATCAAATAAAAGGTTAACATCATGGTTAACTGTTCAAGCTTCCATATTAAACCTAGAATCTCCACTGAATGGGCCCATATTAAGAAACAGCCTGATCTAGTTGTATGTTCCTTCCACTATTGTCCCATACTTGTAAATCATTCTGCTTGAATGAATCAGCAACTTCATTAAGCTATTTAGTGGTATAGCATGTCTCTTCATGGACTGAAATTTCTATTTCCCCTATAGGAGCCTGTCTAGCCTTAAGTCTAGAATATTCTCAAATTTACAACCAAGAATATCTACCACAGCTACAGAGATCCTAGGAAGCCCTTAAACAATTAAGGTTAATGCCACTTTTGTTGGTTGCCTTCCAGAACTACACAGTAGACCCTATTGCTGAAGAGGTTGCTTCCTTTGGTTGCAGAACTTGGAGAAACAAAACCAAGACTGGGCCTAAAGTGTCCCCTCCATGTGAGCTAGCTCCTACAGTATCAGAATGTGCTACTGAGGATACTGGGGAGAATTAAGACCTCAAGTTACTCAACTGCATGATGAAAGTACCAGGTAAGATGTACCAGCCTGTACAACAGCGGGCTTGAGTGGTTACAGATAGAACCAGCTCTCTGATTGGACTTAAGGCACAATGTCTGCATCACAAAGGGAAATTCATATCTAATACTGAGAACTTAGGTAACATCCATCAGCTATGGTCCAAAGATGGAGCTGAGCAAACTTTGTCTTGGAGAGTTTAGCGGTTCCATATTGCAAACGTGTCATCTTGGTTGGGCTTGTTAGGTATTTACATCCCCTCATGAAGGGGTTTCCTAGAGTAAACTTTGGTGGAATGATGCCTCCATTTGTCCTAGGGACCTTAGGAGGAGGAAGAAATGGGTAGGTATTGTTTATGTCTCCCTCAGGAAAGACTTCCAGCAACAATTCCCATATAAAAATGGACTTGATAATGAATACTCCAGGGTGGGAGAGGACCTGGTTTCAATTCCCAGCACTCACATGGTGGCTCACAACCATCTATAATTCTAGGCAATCAGGTGTCCTCTTCTGATTTCTATGGGCACCAGGCACATATCATACACACACACAGTCATAGATCCAGACAAAACATAAAATCTTTAAAAATAAAATAAAAAAGAATATCCTATCCAACAGCTACAGGATACATACTCTTCTTATCAATCCAGGGAACTTTCTAGGCCATAAAAGTCTACACAAATACAAAATATTTAAACAAATTTCATATATCTTATATCATTAAAAAAATAAAACAAGGAATCAATTATCATGAAACTACAAAGGTTGTACCAATACATAAAAATGGAACAATAGACTCTTGGATATTCAGTGGTCCTGTTATTGGTGGCTTTAGGATGAAAGCCTGGGCCCTGAAAGCATGAAGTTCAACTACCCATCCTCAGTAGGTCAATAATGGAGTCAGATAATAGTTGAAAGCAAAGGTTTCTTCTGGGTGGCCACACTGGATAGTAGAACAAATACAGAGGTCCAGTGACCTCTCTCCTTAGATGATACTGAGATGTTGTCATAAGGTTCAGGTTTAAATAGAGGGCAAGAGCTGTGTAGTCCTGTCAAAGTGTGGTCCCTCCCATTCTTGACCCTCAGTGACTATGCTGCAGTTTGTCCTGCAAAGCATTTGACCAGCTGTCAGAACTGTGTGAAGTGTCTTCCTGGGAGACAGATTCCTCTTTCATCTGGCACCAGGCTTCAGCCTTTTCCTGCCCCAGCATGAGATTCCTGAGGAAATTCCTGTTCTTTGGGGTCTGTTGTCTTAACAACCTGGTAATTGAAGTACAGGACCTGTCCTTTTTTTAGAATTGCTTTGCCGGTATAAGTTACAATCCTTTCTATTTTCAGACCTATACCTTGAGGGATTTGATATGAGGATTCCTGAGATATGCCTGTGCTGGAATCAGTGTAAACAGATGCAAGGAGAAGCCAAGGCTGGGGACATTCGATTGGTGGCAGGTAACCATGCAGGGAGAATTATTTCTTTATGACCTCTTGGCTTTAGTGTTTTGTTGTTATTGTTGTTGGGTTTTGTTTTGTTTTTGTTTTCTGGAGACAGGATGTAGTGGAGAATTCCTGACTGATCTGTAACTCACTTCGTAGGGACAGGCTGGCTTTGAACCCAGTGAGATCCACCTGCCTGTACCTTCCAAGTACAGGGATTAACAGTGTGAGCTGCCATGCTCAGCTTTAGCACAGTTGATGCCATTTTGTTGACTTCCAGGCAGAGTCTCTAAGAAACCAAGGCTGGACCCAAGTTTATGCTCTTCCTTCATTAGCCTCTTAAGTGCTAGAACAAAAGCAAGCACCATGTGTCGGGGGGGGGGGGGGTCTCCATTTTGATTCTAAACATATTATCTCTTTTCTCTGAACAAATTTCTCTGAAGACATCAATTACTCTGGTGGTCCAGTTTTGACTGTCAGTTGTCACTGGGGAATGAGATCTGATCCCATGCTGGAAGTTAGATGTCAAGAAGTTAGTGTAAATAAAATCCTTTGTGGCCAATTTTAATTAATTGAAGAGATATAGGAGTGACTTTAAGGCCCAGCATACACGGAATCCATTCTTGAACTTGATTCTGTCTTTCCTGAGGGCTAGAGGTGGCTTAGTTGGGAAGAGCTCTGGCTTCTCTTCCAGAGGACCCAGGTTTGGTTCCCAACACTGGCATGGCACTATCTGATTGTGACTACCTGAAAGGTTAGTGACCTAAAATCCTCAAAGGAGCTGAGGAACAGGAACTCTGATAAACTTAGAACATCTGAGGTCAGCATACCGACCTCATTGGTTGTTAGGGGAGTTCCTGCAGATTTCTGTAGCTGGTTTGATTCCAAAGTGTTGGCGCCTAGCTTTGATCTGCCTTTTTCGACTGCTACCTTTTGTCTCCAGGTACCTTCTGTAGAAAGTATGTAAATCTGAGAGTTTCCTAGGGGTTCAAAGTCTATGCAAAACTTGGTTGGAGGAGAACCTGGATGTCATTTAACTGAGAATTTGAATTTGCCATTGTTCCCTTGGGGGAGCTTAGATAAGAGATTCTGGTATACAGAAATTAATGGTGTAAATTGTATAACACCTTTGCTAAGGGACAGTGAGTCAGTCCTCCAGAGGCTGACCTCCCCACCCTCCTGCAGCTAGAACGGCTAAAATTCATCCTTAGAGTGCCTCAGTGTCTTCTTTTTATGGACCCACACGAACCCACACCACCCCAGATACAATTGGTATTTACTGCTTTGAGATCACAGGGGAGCAAGTCTGTCTACAGAATCTTCCACCCCCAAAGTTCCCTTTTTCTGCCCTGTAAAGACAGTCCTCACTCCCATGAGAGACTCCATTGACAAAGGACAATCTAGAGGTCTACCTCCTCTTTCTTTTGTTTTCACAATGTCTCTATCAGTCCCAATCTACCATTGTCTGTAACTCTAGTCCCAGGAAAGGTGATGCCCTCTTCAGGCCTCTGTAGGCACCCATTATGTATACAACACAGAATCAGAAAAATACCCATACACATAATATAAAAATGAATAAAAATATAATATGTCTGTCCTGTGGATGTATCCTAACCTTTCAAAAGTACTGCTTAAATTCTTTTGCTAGAAGTTATATTTTACTGGCATGGTGGTGCATGTTTTTAATCCCAGCACTTGGGAGGCAGAGGCAGGCAGATTTCTGTGAGCTCGAGGCCAAGCCTGGTCTACTGAGTGAGTTCCAGGACAGCCAGAGCTACACAGAAAAACCCTGTCTCGAAAAAAAAACCAAAGGCAAACAAATAAAAAAGAAATATTTGTAGCTGTGTATGATAGCACATGACTTTAATCCCAGCACTTAATTTCCCACAGGAGAGAGGCTGCCCCTTTCTCTGTGCATTAATAAACACAGTGCTATCTACTGAAGGTCAGATTTCTGTCTCGTGTGTGTGTGTGTGTGTGTGTGTGTGTGTGTGTGTGTGTGTGCATGTCTATGTGTCCATGTATATGTGTGTGCACACGCGCGTTTACTAGGTGTAGTCATCAAAATTCAGGCAAAATGCCTAGTCATCCCAGGGCCTTATGCACATGCGCAGCTTGGCCACATTATCCATGAGTAAACGTGGTATGGCTACATAAGCCCCCAAATTCACTAAGTGACCTTTAAAAGCAGACACACCGGACCCACTTTCTCTCTCCACAGGTTTCTCTTTACTAATAAAACTCTAAAAGTGGGTTTTGTTGTATATCTTGTGGTCTGTTCTCAAGCATGGTAAATAACATTAGGAGCATAAGTGAGATCATTCTCCATTACTTAAGAACCATTTTGTGTGTGACTTGAAATAATGTAATGCTTGTAAGATAGGAACTTGTCACAAGGCAGCTCTGATGCCCCAGAGGCAGGTTCTGATGCATTAGTTAATGGACCCTCTATAAGGCTCAGTAATGAGCCAAGCCTAAGATGACATTGATATGCTAATGACTTAACCCCAAGATGGCACTGGTATGCAAAAAGCCAGCCCTAAACAGTGAGCCCCAATAATGTAAAGCTACTACACAATGAAATGCTGCAAAAATTGTGCCTTTGGAAGTGACCCCTGGGATGCCAACGCTGTGCTCCTTAGACTTGTGTTCTTGAGCCTCGGTGCTGATGCCCTTCCATTAAGAAGAGGACTTTGAGACTGGCCCTCTGGCACTGTTGAGCTCACACACACCCATCTCTCAGTGCTAGCTACCAGCTGATCCTCTCTGAGACCTTCTGGACCTCTACCAGTGCTACCCTCCAGGCCTGCCATAGCAGAAGGACTTCCCAGTGGACATGGGTTGACTCCATAAAGCTCCAGAAGAATCCTCACGAGAAAAGATTCCCCAGTAAAGCCCAACAGTTGTGTTTTCTGCCTGACTACCTGTTCCCCACTGGTGGGATGTCTGTTTAATTTTAATATATTGGCATGGTATTTGTCTTAGTGCTTTATTGCTGTGAAGAGACACCATAACCAAGACAATTCTTATAAAGGAAAGCAGTTCATTAGGGGCTTGTTTTTAGTTTCAGAGGGTTAGTCCATTATCATCTTGTTGGGAGGATGGTAGCAAGCAAGAAGACATGGTCCTGGAGTGGCAGTTGAAAGCTTTACAACCTGATCTGCAGGCAGAGAGAGAGAGAGAGAGAGAGAGAGAGAGAGAGAGAGAGAGAGAGAGAGAGAGACAGACAGACACACACACACACACACACACACACACACACACACACACACACACACTAGATCTGGCATGGGTTTTTGAAACCTCAAAGCCCATCCAAGTGACACATCTCCTCTAACAAGGCAATACCTCCTAATCTTTCCTAACAGTCCACCAACTGGGAACCAAACATTCAAATATATAAGACCATTGGGGACATTTTCATTTGATCCCCCTCAGTATTATAAGGAATATTTGTGTGAATAAACTGAGCATATTCAAAGACAAATCTTGTGTGGACATCTTGATTGCCTAGCTCATTGGCTTGGTTCTTTACAAAAATACATTAGGAACACATAAACACAGGCATGTTAGTTAGGGTTCTCCAGAGTAATGCATATGGGATTTATTATTAGCTGTGGTCCAGCTAATACACACAACAACTGTCTATGAATAGCAAGTCCAAGAATCCAATAGTTGTTCAGTCCATCAGACTGGATGTCTCAGCTGGTCTTCGGTATGCTCTAGAAACCCAAAGAAGTAGGCTTTGATGTCAGTGAAAGAATGGATTTGCTGGTGATGGCAAGAACAAGTAGGCAAAGAGAGAGGCTTCCTTCTTCCTTGTCCTTTACATAGGCTGCCAATAGAAGGTGTGGTCCAGATTAGAGGTAGGTCTTCCCATTTCAAATGATTTAATTAAGAAAAAAAAAAATACCTCACAGATGTGCCCAGCCATTTTGAGATTTTAGTTAATTCCAGGTGTAGTCAAATTGATAAACAAATAGCCATCACCACAGGCTTATGGATCAGCCAGATTCCATTTTAAGATTAAAAGCAGTCTTGTTACAAGGTCAAAATAAGCTCATCCCTATTTTCTGTAAAACTTGTATTTGAATGGATCTTGACCCATTTTCTGGAATTTGACATATTCCATACCCTATACCCTGACCTCCACTCTGAGATAAAATATTCTGCCAAACAATTTTGAAAAGTTCAGCCAAGTTCTTATATAACCAAAATTCTGCTAGAAACCCCTCCAACCCTTGAAAACCCCCTAGTCTTGCAGGTTTGGGGGGGTATATAAACCCCATTACCACCTATGTTCTACTTTATTTTCTTAAACCCTTACTTGCTTAATTTGACCAAAGAATTTGGGTAAAATGGTCTTTACTCTCATTCAGTGGGTTTAACAAGGCCTCAGAAAGATTAGCACCATTAAACATTCTAGTTTGGAGGACACTAGCTTCATAAAGTTTTCTCCTAAGCTTTTCATATTAGAAGCCTTGCTAGTTAGTTCTTGCCAGCTTGAAACAAGCTTTTCCCATCTGGGAAAAGCAAACCTCAATTGAGGAAACAGCCTCGACTGAAGAGATGTCTCACCTTTAAAGGCTAGGCTAACACCAAGAAGACAAGAGAAATGGCCTCAATCAGATTGGCCTGTAGTCAAGTCTATGGGGCATTTTCTTGACTAATGATTGATGTGGGATGGCCCAGCCCACTCTGGACAGTACCATCCTTGGGCAGGCAGTCCTGGAACGTATAAAAAAGCAGGATGAGCAAGGCATGGGGAGAAAGCCTGTAGGCAATGTTCCTCTGTAACCTCTGCTTCAGTTCCTGCCTCCAGGTTCCTATCTTGAGTTCTTGTTTGACTGTATGACTCTATGATGGACTGTGCTTAGAAAGTATAAGGCAAATCAACCCCTTCCCTCCAAGTTGGTTGTGGTTAGTGTTTTATCACAGTGCTGTGAGGAGACACCATGACCATGCCAACTCTTATAAAGGAAAGCATTTAATTGTGGTAGTTCAGAAGTTTAGTCCCTTATCATTATGACAGGAAGCAAGGCAGCATGCAGGCAGACTTGGTGCTAGAGAAGGAGCTGGGAGTTCTTACATCTTCACTCACAGACAATAGGAAGTGGTCTGTCTCACTGGGCGTGGCTTGAGCATATATGAGACCTCAAAGTGACACATTTCCTTCAACAGCGCCACACCTTCTAATAGTGCCAGTCCCTTTGGGGACCACTTTTCATTTTCTTTCAAAGCACCACACATCAACAGAAACTAAACTATAACAGGCAGTTTTTATTTATCAGGTCTCTCAACACATAAATTAAATCTAAGCTCTACTCATGACGCATTAACATCACCTGCTTTTATTTTAAACTTTCTTGGTGAATTATGTTGTCACTGCTCTTGTAAATCCTGCACCAAGATTTTTTTTTCTCAGTTTGTTTCTAGAATTAACATTTGAAAGTGCCAGACCCAAAACCATTCTACCAGGAAGGAAGTTCAAAATTAATTTTTCAATATCTTTAGTCCCAAATCTACAGTTAATTCCTCCATTTTTAGCTAACTGCATTTTCAAAGGATAAGAGCTCCTGTATATTAATTTCTCTATTTTTAGCTAACTTCATTTTCAAAGGGTAAGAGCTCCTGTATATTAAAGTAGTTTAAAAGTTGTCCTTGAAACACACATATACACACAAACTTTAAATTAGGCATGCCAAGAATAGTAATTTAAAATTCAGTGAGTTAAAAAAATTTTTTTTTAATGAAGTAACCAGAAATTTGTCATGCTGTTTTCAGGAGTAGTAGGGGTAGAAAATTGTATCAAAATGACACAAAGTTCCCTGAGGGGGTGGCTCATGCCTTTATAATCCCAGTACTCTGGAGGCAGAAGCAGGTAGATGTCTGTGAATTCCAGGCCAGCTGGGTCTATACAGCCAGTTCCAGGACCACCAAGGCTGTTACACAGAGAAACCCTGTCTCAAAAACAAATAAACAAACAAATAAACAAAACAAAAATGACACAAAGCAATTGTTAATGGAATTTTTAGGGACTTGGGGGAGTCCCTTCATGGTTACCACATGTTACTGGATACATCAGAGTTCCCTCTAGGAGTTATTAGTCTAATTAATAAAAGAATTTGGGACACCTGTAATGGTGCACGCCTTTAATCCCACTTTAATCCCACTGGGGCTGTAGGGGCAGCCCCCAAAGTACCAGCTAGCTGGGCTTTCCTAAATAAACTCCTTCTTGTGTTTGTATTCGAGCTTCTCTGGCTCCTTGAAAATTTTTTTGGGGGGGGGTTCCCTTGGTGGGCACAACAGTAGTCTTAGCTGGTCTGGAGCTTGCTGTGTAGACCAGGCTGGCCTCTGCTTCCTGACAGGATTCCTATGAGATTGTAACAGGGCTCCAGACCTTAGTAGGTCCTGAGACCTTAGACCTTAGCATAGCTGACTCCATGATGGATACAGGCTGTAAAACTTAGCATATAGACAGCACCACCTGCCCAAACTAAAACAAAAGCCTAACCAATCAAAGTCCATAGTTCTGGGAAACTCTCTAAATGTACTAACCTTGATTTTTGCCTTTGACTGCGTTTGTAAACCCAAAACATGCTTTTTATGTTTAAAAGCTCACCCTGAGAAAGGCTCAGGCTATACCGGAATCCTGAACACCGTGTAGTTGCTAATAAAGACTTTCTATTGGTTTCAACCCATGTCTAATCATTCTCAGGTGAATACCCCACAAGATTACAGCTGAGTTTGTGCAACCCTTATTGCTCATCCTAGAGAGGAATGTCTGATAGTCTATCTTGCCCCCTCACTTTCAAGCCCCTCCTCTCACCCGTATAAAAGGGCACAGCTAGGATACAGCACAGTGATAAGAGTGCTTGCCTACCATCCTCATGCACAAAGTCCTAGTACCAATCTTCATCACTGACATGTGTATATGTATCTTAATATATAATATTATATGTAGATATATCTTAATGTGTGTGTGTGTGTGTGTGTGTGTGTGTGTGTAAAGAGAGACAGAGAACACTGTGAGTGATTTTGGCTCAGCTCCCTGCCGGCTCCCATCGCTGTCCTCAGTGCTCTAGTCCACCCTGAATTATTGCTTCTGGGAAGAAGTCTTTACCCGACCTCATGAGTCCTAGGAGTTGAGGCCCCTTCACCTCTGGTTTCATCAGCTGCTCTCACCCAGCAATTCCCTCTACCTCATCAAGTTTGTTAGAATAGAGTACTAATGTACATGGGTTCTGCATCCAGAAAGCCTGCCTTCTGGCTCCAGAATGATCATATACCATAGTCAAGGACCCCTTTGAGCCCTGACGCCCTATTCAGTAGGATGGAGATAGGGGCCACTCTGAAGATCAGCAACAGGCTGGCATTGCAAAGTCTGAGTGAGAATAGGGTGGGGAGGAAAGAGAGAAGTGGGCACGAAGAATGAAATCAAGTAAGTACCCCAGTGGAACACTGAACTACGCTTTCCCAGGATGAGAGGCCCAGGGCAAGATTCGTGGCCACGAGACCTCTGCAGCCAGACAAGGCTGTGTCACAAATACCCCTTGTTGGCAATTACTGGTGATTTTTTATTAAGAAGTCCTCCGTTTGTCTTTGTCCTGGGTCCCACAAATGATATAGCCAATCCTGGCAAGGCTAGTGGTGTGATTGTGATGCAGGACATTTTCCAAAGGCTCAAGGGTCAAAGGCTTAGTCCTCCATGCAGTGTTCAGAGCTGGGCTTTGGGGGAAGTGGCCAGATGAGGGCTCTAACTTTATCAGTAGATTCATCCATGGATAGGTTTAGGGTTGAATGGGCCACCGGGGAGTGGTGGAAACTGGGGAAGCTGGGGCCTTCCTGGAGAAAGTGGACTCAGGCCATGTCTCAGAAAGGTTTGTCTCATCCTTGGTCACTTTCTCTGTCTCCACGATTCCTATCTGAGATAAGCAGGTTTCAGAGCCACTCTTGCCAAGTCTTCTGCCTCCCTTCATTCCAAAGCAGAGTCTCACTGACCTTGGATTTAAACCTCTGAAACTGAGAGACTCGGTAAAATTTTCCTCCTGGAAGATGATTTGCCAAGGTTCTTGGCATAGTTGCGGATGGATGGATGGATGGATGGATGGATGGATGGATGGATGGATAGATGGGTAGGTGGATAGAAGGAAGGAGGAAAGGAAGAAAGAGAGAGAGAGATGACATTTATACTTAGGATACCATACACTATCTGAAAAGGCCAGTAGCAGAGGGAAGTGAAGATATACTATTTTTTTCTTCCCTTTGGTCTCCCTTCCTTCAGCCCCAGAAACCTTTGGAAGGATTGCCCTTCCATCTTGCATGGCATTGTGGAGGACTACCTTCTGAGCCAAACTGCCACCATTTCCAGGAGGTCAGCTGTTCACCAAAGATCATCCCAGCAGCTGGGCTTGTTAACTGTAGACCTTCCCTCCTGGAAGGAAGGGAGAGTCCTAAGACCCTTCCCTGAGTATCCAGCCACCCCTCCTGGCCAGTTATATGCAGTTCTATCCTAATTGCATGTAGTCTTGGGCACTCCTGGAAAGACTAGAGGATACAGATGGGAAAGGAGGACTCCACCTGCCCAGAGGGAGTCATCATCCACGCTGCGTGCAGACCTTCCAGTGTGGCCTCACTGACGTTGTCCACGCTCCTGCCTGTAACCCCTGCCCTATAGTCATAAGTAAATTTGGTGGAGTCACACTTGGTGTGTTTTGGGGATCATAGGAGGGAAGTGGTAGACAATGTTCACATTTCCCCCAAAGAAGGAGTTTCAACAACATATGATCACTTAGGCTTGGCGGCCTCAAAGAGGTCACTGGGAAGCTGGGTTTTGAGAACTATGTGTCTTTCTTTCTTCCACTGACTTAGTTACAAGCTGGGCATGGCAGTCCAGGAGATGGATCTAAGACAATCCCTGCCTGCTCTTCTCTTGCCCAACACTTGCCTGACAGCCTTCCCCATTGTAGGGGTGGACATTCGACCCAGTTCTGACCCGTAAAAGGAAGGAGGATGGGGGATTTAGTAAAGGAGATATCCCATCCTTGCTGGCCTTCTTTTGAAATACTGATGGGAGGATGTATTTGTTGCTGAAGCAGCCCTCTGGTCCCGAAAAGCCAAAAGTCAGGGCTGAGGTATATAGCTGAACTGGAGAGCATCTGCCTAGGTATGTGTGAGGTCCTGGGTTTGGTCCCCAAAAACACACACATAGATGGGCAAAATGAGAACTGTAGATCATTAAATATTTAACAAGTCAACTCGAGAGCAACCACTCTACTCCAGACCCTCCATCACATGAGACAACTATGCACTGTTATTTAGGCTGCTCTCTGACCCTGACTTCAGCTGTGAATGGAGACGGCCCAAGGAAAATGGGATCAGCTGTTCTCAGCTTGGACCCTCTAAGGAGGTGAGAAATGAGATGCTGTTCAGTTTCCCATGGGTCCTGCCATTCCTTGGCTGCTCCTCAGTTCTTCCCTAAATCACACAAGCCACCTTGTGTCTTTTGAGTCTATACATCAATGGGTCAGATTTGACAAGACCTAAGCAGAGTAGGCAAGGCACTTCCTGGAATCTCCTGACAGCTCACATCTCAAGAGCTTGGCCACCCACTCTGGGTGTGGCTTTCAGAGTAACACAGGCCTTGGTTTCTGTTCAGAACCTGTTTATAAACAGGTATTGGTTTCTAAATGTAAATACCAGGAAAAGCCCAGAGACGTGGGAGAGAGTAGACTGTTTGGACTGAGACTAAAGTCAGATGCTTCTCAGAAGATGGCTAGCCTATTGAAAGGCTGGGCTTTGTCTAGGGAGATAAACTTGAGTATCGAAGCTCTTTGACCCCAGGCCTTCCCTAGATCCCTCTAGTACTAAAGGGATACTCCTAGGCCAAAGGCCCCTCTTGAGTGCCCATCAGTCTGGTCCCAGACCTTGCTGTCTGTAAGAATGAACTGTGTTCTGCTGCATCACAGAGCTCTGCCACTCAGTTTGACTGCTGTGCTCCTGAAAATCAACCAGGAAGGAAATAATCAGACTCAACGTATAGAGGAAATTTGAATTTAAGACCAAAGGGGAAGCCAAGAGAAGGACATACTTGTAATCCTAGCACTTGGGAGGTTGAGGCAGGGAGACTATACAAGACCCTGTCTGAAAAATTAAAACTAGAGCAGCTGTGATAGTGCATGCCTATAAGTCCAGCACTTGGGAAGGAGAAGCAAGCAGATCAGGAAGTCAAAGAAAGTTTCACTAGTTAGTAAGTTTTTGGGCCAGCCTGAGCTACATGAGACCCTGTCTCATAAAAACACAAAATAAGTAAATGAATAAATCTAATCAAAAGGAAAGGATTTCTTTTGTTCCAGGGCAGAGACAGAAACACTGGAGTGTAGAGCACCCAGGAAGACAGGAGGAGACTGCCCCACTTAGGCTGCTACCTTACATTATCATCTAAACTTGGCAACTTTCATTTTAGCAGAGTATAACAGTGCACACCTATACTCCAGCTCTTGGAAGGCTGGAGCAAGAGGATCTTGATTCTGAGATCAGTCTAGGCTACACTGTGAGATGTTAACTTTTATGTGGGGTATGGGCTGGAGAGCTGGTTCATCCATTAAGAGTGTGTATTGTTCTTGCAGAGGACCTGAGTTCACACCACTCATAACTTTAGCTCTTGCAGGATCCAAGATCTCTAGACTCTGGGGACACCTCACACATGGTCACATACCTACATCACATATACATAATTTAAACTAATAAACTACTTAAAAAGAGTGAGTCAAGGGGAGAGAAAGAAAAAAGAAAACAAATTTACTGCCCTAATTGTTTTTCTGGGCCCAGAGGTTTCATCTCTGCAAGCTCTTTTATGAACATTGGGGGCTGGAGAGATGGCTGAGCAGTTAAGAGCCCTGCTTGCTCTGGCAGGGGACCAGGTCTTGCTTCCCAGAACCTACATGGCAGCTCACAACCATTGGTAACTCCAGTTTCAGGGTAGCTAATACTGTCTGCTGACCTCTGTGGACACCAGGCACGCATGTGGTGCACATACATACATGCAGGCAAAAAGCACTGTTGCACATGAAAATGCATTTAAAAATTTAAATATGTTAAATAAACATTTGATAAACTAGTGGGGAGATAAATGTGTGGATGTGAGTATCTCTCTGCCTCACTATGTCATCAGGTGCCATCTCCTCTTTAGCATCCCAGAATGAAAGGAAAGAAGGCCAATACACCTTCCTTTGTATCTCACTCTCTCAGTGGGCCCAAGGTGCTGCTGACATGTCTTTCCTGACCATCATCAATGCCAGACTGAGGAATTAAAAACATAGGATGGCCAGTTCACTTAGATTTCCGATAAACAATTTAGTGTTTTCTGGAGTACTATTTCATGAAGCGTTTGCTACATACCTATGCTAAACAATGTTTGTGTTACTCATCTGAAACTGAAATTCAACAGGGTGTATTTTACTTGCCATCTCTAGGCAGAGACCAGTAGCTCCTGTTCTGCAGAATTAGGGTGCAGCCTTGGCACCCCTTGGTTTGGAGAGGCGGGCCTATGCTTTTGAATGGATGCCTTAGCTTCTCCAGTCAGTCCTGATTGTTAGAGGAGTGTAACTGGGTTCAGCCATCCACCCAAATGCCAGTTAAAGAGCTAGTGAAAAGCAGGGGCCATTTAACCTGTGCACACAGGAAGAGGAACAGATCAAGGGGCCAGAAACCCCCATGCCCATCTTTGTGGTACTGGCATGAGGTTCAGGTTTAAATAGAGGAAGAATTGGGCAAGGAGGAGAGCTCTACATGATTAAGCATCTGGGCACGGTGTGGTTTGGTTGGTGACATTCCCAATTATGTTTCTACACGGTGGTCTCCAAAAGTCCTTCCTGACTGAAGGACCCAGGTGGCTCCCAGGAGATGATTGGTCCTGCCCCAGGATTCAGATTCAGCATCACAGATGGTTGCCTTTCCTATGGGTCACCTATAGGCCAAGGCAACTGCAGGTTTAGGACATGGAGTAGAGAAAGACCTTTAGGCTCGTTTGAGGGTCCTTGTAAAAGCTCACAGTAGCCTCTGCTATGCTTATCTGTGTGCTTTTATCCTTAAAGGAGAATGAAATATGTTAGGCTATACCCAATTGTTTTGGCCTTGAGATGTGTAGCTCAGGCTTTGCCTCAAGCTCATAATCTCCCTGCCTTAGCTGCTTGAGTTCTGGGATTACACGTACTTCCTAGCAATCACACCCAAGGACTGGCATCTCTGTGTCTCCTGCTTCCAGAGAAAAGCCTTTTGTGAGGAAAGATGGGAATACCTCTTTTCCCTTTTTGTTTTGTCATATGTTAAATGTTATCATGTCTGTGTGTGCTCATGCACATGGGTTTGTGCATGGCATAGCATACAAGTAACCATCAGAGGACAGAGGAGGAAGTCAGCTCTCTCCTGCTACTGTGTGGGTCCCAAGGATCAAACTCAGGTTGTCAATTTTGGAAGGAAGTCTGAGCCATCTCTCTGGCCCCCTCTTTCCTTTTATTGGTAGAGAAATTAGTTTCTCTATTTTACCCATGGTGTGGTCCGTAGCTTATGTGAGCCCACAAGAAGGCCTGTGAGAGGATTAGGAGATGGAAATGCATGTATTACTTAATATCAGACAATTAATTAAAATACATGTTAAGCAGCACATACCTTTAATCCCAGGGCTCAGGAGGCAGAGGCAGGTGGATCTGAGTTTAAGGCCAGCCTGATCTACAAAGTGAGTTCCAGGACACCCAGGGCTATACAGAGAAACCCTGTCTCAAAAACAAAACAAAACAAACAAACAAACAAACAAAAAACCCCAAGAACAGAAACAACAACAATAAGAAAAACCTCAGAGGTCTTTAAAGTCTGAGCCTTGCCCCATTTAGCATATAAATGCCTAAAGAGGCCGCTCAGGAATGCCCTTCGGGAATGACCTAGGGACCTCAGTTCAAATGTAGCCACTTGTCCCAGGAGAGGTATAGGAGTTTATCACCTTTTCCAAAGAAAGCAATTAAGGAGACATGTGTCTGAGGAGCTAATTACTAGGTACATATAGACTCCCAGGGCACTATGACCTCCTGCTTTCAGACTTCCTAATTTCTAAAACCCAAAAGTGTTAATCTATAAAGAAAGATGGAGGGAAGAGAGCTTGCACAAAACCTGAGGCACTGAAGACAGATACAGACAAACCATTCAGGTAATAGCCACACGTGCTGGTGCATGCCTATCACCCCAGCACTTAGAAGGTTGAGGCAGGAGGAGCATAAGTTCAAGGTCAGCTCAGTCTATTTTCCAAGCCCTAACCCAAAAGGCAAAAAGGAGCCATGGTCACCTGCATGAAATAGGACCCATGAAATTGGGTTGATGTAGATGATGGAGGTTCACTTCTGGGTGAGGAGTTATTGGTGATTAATAAAAAAAAAAAAAAGTCTGTTTTGTTTGTTTCTTTTTAGTAATTATTTTCTTCTGTGTACAAACCTTTTTTGTCTACATGTATATATGTGCACCACATGTCTGCCTAGTGTCCACATAAGCCACATCTGATGGCTTGTAATTAGAGTTAGTTACAGGCAGTTGTGAGCCACTATGTGGGTTTTGGGAGTCAAACCCAGGTCCTTTACAAAAGCAGCTAGTGCTCTTAAGAACTGAGCCATTTCTTCAGCTGTTTGGACATCAGGTCCCGATGTGTAGCTCTGTAGACCAGGCTGGCCTTGAATTCACAGAGATCTCTACCTTGCCTTTGCGTCCCAAGTTCTAGAATTAAAGGCATGCACCACCACACCCCAGCTTCTATTTCTATTCTTAACCATGTGTTCCTCATGGAATCCTTTGCCCTGGGACCCAAGAGTCTAGAATTGCATTCTCTGAGCACAGATTCGTGGCTAGGCACTCCTCAGCACACTTTGCCCTTGCTTAGAAGTACCGCCTTGCCCCTATCTCCCCTCAGCTCGCTGTTCTGTTGTTTGTCTCTCAAATTGCAAGTGCTTAGCTTTAAAACCAGATGGACCTCAGTTAAACTTCAGTGGAGGATAACATACTGAACTGCTTTGGGCAGATCCATGAGGAGTGCCTTCCAGGAGAGAAGATTGCCAAGATGAGATGGCTGGCCCCGAAAGGGCACTTTGTATTGTCATCATCAGTGTGTGACATTAACTTGAAAGGGTAGAAGTGTGTGTGTGGGGGGGGTTCGAAATAAAGGAGACAGATTATTTATTTCTGATTATTCATGAGAATCACATGATGACTACAGTGGAGGCTGGAAACTGTGATTCAGATTTGAAATGTCCACTGTAGTCTGCAGTCATCGCCCAGAAATGACTAATTTCTCTGCAAAACAATGAACTAAGCAGAATAAGGATGTTGAATCACAGACTCCCAGCTTGGGGGCTGGGGAGGGGGAAATCACAGGGCACCCACCCAATTCTAATAAGCCAGCCCTAAAAATATCTGCATGAATGGCTGATGGGAAAACGGCGCTGTAGTAAATCTGTCAGCAGGTGACACGCCACTGCATGGTGCAATTAGCAGCACCCAGAGCTGGGAGGCGTCCCAGTCATGCTATTTGGTAGTTACTTTGCCTTTGATGTTTGACAGACACTTTAAAGAAAATTCACTATAGGAGGATCAGAGATAAGTGTTAGGACAACGTAACAAAATGAGGTGGTGATCGCTGTATGCAATGCTTTAATGTTTCGTTCTTCGGTATCTGATAGATGCTGCCCGGAATCTTTATATTCTCGGCTTTAGAAAGCTACAGATCTGCTCTTCAGTGAGCTTTTGTGCACTGCATTCATTGGAATGGCTTATTATAGATTTCTCATGGGCTGTGTTCTCATCACCACTGGAGTGTTTGTGGGTGGTACCTTATCGTTGGTTTGCTTCTTGGTCATGACCTCTTGGGCATTTAGTTTAGTTGTCATTCCGACTTGGTGTGGACCTGCTGTAGTTTGCATCCCTTTCCAAAGATCACATTGAAATTTAGTCACCACTCTTAATTGTGTTGAGGGACAGCACCTTGAGGAGGTGTCAGGCCACGTGAATGGAATCGTGCTGTGTTAGGACTGGGTTAGTTAGAAAAGCTAGTCTACTGGGCATAGTAGCACACACCTTAAATCCCAGCACTTGAGAGGCAGGAGCAGGCAGATCTCTGTGAGTTTGAGGCCAGCCTGGTCTACATAGTGTGTTACAGGACAGATTGGGCTACATAGTAAGACCCTGTCTCAAAAGAGGAAGGAAGGAAGGAAGGAAGGAAGGAAGGAAGGAAGGAAGGAAGGAAGGCTAAGCCATATTTGAGGCTAGCCTAGACTATGAAACAGAAACAGGACTCTGTCTCAAGAGGAGGAGGAGGGGTTTTTTGGCCACTCTGACTCATCACTGTCTCTCTAATGCTCTCTGTGAGATGTCTTTCCTTGTGTTGTCATGCAGCAAGATGTGACCCTTCAACTTTAGACTTCAACCTTCAGAATGTGAGAAATGTCTTTTCCTTACATAGCCCCCAGGCAGTGGTATTCTGTTACAGCATCAACCATCAGACTAAGACAGTGTATAACCTGGCTTAGCTTGGCCTAAGTGCACTTGGACTCAGTGCCTGTGATGCCTGTAGAGCCCTGTACTTCTCTGTAGAAGACTGTATCTCCCTATCTTGTCTCTGGTTCCCATCCCTTTGACGATGCGTTAACTGCTAACCATTTTCATTGTTTTTACAGTTACTATGGAAATCACATGCTGATGCTCTGGTCTTTGCTTCTGGAAGTCTATATTTTGTGGATATTCCCCAGGCACTGGGAGAAGTGGCCATCTTGTTTTGTTTTTGAGAAAGGGTCTCCATCTGTCACCTAAGCTGACCTTGAACTCAGAATCCTCCTGCCTCAGCCTCCAAGTGCTGTGCCCACAGGGGTACACCACCATGCCCAGTTAGGGATAGCTTTGGTTACTTTTCTTTTGTTACTAGTAGTGTGTGTGGTGCCCGTGTTAGTATGGGCATAGTGTGTGTGGTGCATGTGTCAGTATGGGCACATGCGTGGAGGTTAGAGGACAACTTTCAGAAGTTGGTTCTCTGTTTACACCAGGGCTTTGGAGATAAAATAGCAAGCAGTTTTACCCATGGAACCATCTCGCCTACCCTTCCTTTGGTTTTCTTATTTGGACCCCAGAACAATTACACCCACACCTTATCCACGCTATGGAATACAATTTCAGGGTAGAACATTGTTTTACAACTTTGGGATCACTAGTCCTCTTGAAATTAATCCACCCACCTGCCTGCTATTTCCCTAGATGCCTGTGCAGCCGTGTGAAGCGGCCCCTAATTCCACTCATTTGCAGTCAGAGCTCTGTAGAACTGTATTTTCTTCTCAAGGAACTGTGTTACAGAAAGCCATGCTGGCAGTTTTATGTCAACTTGATACAAGCTAGAGTCTTTTGGAAAGATGGAACTCGTTTGAAAAAAATGCCCCCTCCAGTTGGGCAGTGCTGGTTCGCACCTTTCATCCCAGCACTTGGGAGGCAGAGGCAGGCGGATCTCTGTGAGTTCGAGGCCAGCCTGGTCTACAGAGCTACACAGAGAAACCCTGTCTCAAAAAACAAAACAAAACAACAACAACAAAAGGCACACCCACCAAATAGGCCTGTGGGGAATTTTCTTGATTGATGATTGATGCAGGAGGGCCCAGATCACTGTGGGTGGTGTCTCCCTGGGCAGGTGGTGCTGAGTGCTATAAGAAAGCAGGCTGAGCAAACCAAGGGGAGCAAGCCAGTAAGCAGCACCCCTCCGTGGCCTCTGCATCAGCTCCTGCCTCCAGGATCCTGCCTTTTGTTCCCACAGAGTGGGAACAGCTGTAAGCTGTAAAATGAGGTCAACTCCTTTTCCAAGTCCAGTTTGGTCACAGTGTTTTATCACAACAATAGAAACCCTAATGAAGACACAAGCCTTCACCTCTGGGTAGAACCTAGAAAAAGAATAATGGTGTTGAGGGCTGGTGGGATGGTTTCAGTGGGTGTTTGCACCAAACCTGAGGACCTGGGTTTGAACCCTGGGACACACATGGTAGGAGAAGAGGTCCTTCAGGGTATCCTCTGGCTTCTATTCTCACATGTTAATGCAGCTACACACAATAAATAAGGTGTAATGTATAAATGAGGAGGGCTGGAGAGATGGCTCCATGGTTAAGAGCACTTGCTGCTCTTTCCAAAGACCCAGGCTATGTTCCCAGGATTCACATGGTGACTCAAAACTGCCTGTAACCCCAGTTCCAAGGAGTCCCTGGTGCACATGGTATGTGCAGCAAACACTCATAAAATAAAAACAAATCTTTAAAATAATAGGTTGCTTAGAGTGATGTATCACATGGATTTAAATGGTTACATTGCAGCATGACTGTTGGGAGTGAAAAATTGAAAAAAAAAACGATGGGGATAGGATTATGCTTACCATGTGAAGTATGTTATCTGACACAAGAAATTATTTCTATTGAATTTAGTAATTCAACAATCTACTTCAATTTGTTAATTATAAGGGGACCCTTGCTACTAACAAAACCCCATATGAAATACTTGGTATCCCTGGAGGCTCCCAGAGCTCACAAAAGGAAGGGCTTGGACAACAGGGATAAGAAATGACACTTTTTTCAGGCTGAGCCCTTGCGGATGTGATATCAGCTTTCAGAGTTGGCAGGTCCATTAATCAGGGGATACTTACATCCAGCAGGCTGCAAAGACAAGCCTGAGCCACTGAGTATTCATTACAGGAAAAAGAATTCTTGCAAAGAGCCTTAGGGAGAGAATTCTTATCAACGAGAAGAGGGGTGATGAGTATGACATCTGTGGGGAGACAGAATCCCAAGTGCAATTTCAGGACCAAGTAGCAGAGTTTGGAGAATAGGACCACATTTACATTTCAATGGTGTGAACACAGAGGGTAATTTTTCATGTGTACTTAATGTATTTTAAACTCCAAGCCCTGAGATTCATTATGGGTGTATCCCTGTCTGGGTTTTTTTTTTTTTTTTTTTTTTTTTTTTCCTCTGAGCCGATGACTTTGAGGTAGGCTACAGTGCTATTTAAGCCCCAGTAGCTTGTGCCTTTTTATTTATTTAGCATTTAAAATTTGTTTTCCAGTGGAGGTTTGGACTATAATCCCAGCACTATGGAGACCATGGTAGGAGAATTTCCTGTTTGACACTGCTTGGGACACACAGTGAAAGCTTCTCTCAAAAATACAGTAGATGCTGCCAGTTATGTGAACCAGCAGGGAAATGTGCTTGTTGTCAAGGCTGAGGACCTGTGTTCAATCCCTAAGACCCACATGGAAGAAGACAAGACCCCCACCCTCTGCACACATGCCATGACACATGCATCCCACCCCACACAAATAAATAGATGCACTTTAAAAATGTTAATACATGTAATGAATAAGGGGTAAGAGATAGGGTAATGGGGGATATGATCAGCATATGTTATATGCATATAAAATTGTAAAATAAATAATAAGTAAAAGTCAAGCATGGGGTCAAATGGTAAGAGGTAGGAGATTTAGGAATTTAAGGCTAGCCTCTGCTACATATTGAGTTTGAGGTCTTATGACCATCAGTTCTGACTACCCAAGACCTTGTCACAACAAATAGATAAATGTTGTCTAGCCACCTTGTATGTTTGAGGAGGTAGAGTTGTAAATTGGTGGTGTAGCCTCTGCCCAGTGTATATGAGGCTCCAGGTTTGATCTAGCACCACAAACCCCACAAAACAGTGTAAGTATGTCTCAAATTATTTTTGAATTTGTCAGATGAAATGGAGCTGATCTAAATGGAACATATTATCCTTTATGAGCCACCTGAGGAGCCCAGCTACTGAGCTTACAGGTTGGGGCATATGTTGAACTGAAAATAAAATACAAAAATCAGGTACAGGCCTGCCTCAGGAGTCCACGGCCCATAACTCATAGTGTTCTTCTGTCATCGTCTGACACACCTGTGCCCAGAGAGCCAGCCCCTTTCTTCAGAGCCATTTCCAAACCATGTCACAGCAAGGCTGACCGTTTTCCTTGTGCAGTTCCTTGTTTCAGTCACTTGAAAGTTGGTTGTACATGTGCCAAGAAGGAGGCATCTGGAGATGACGCTTAGGGGCAGCCCCCCCCCCATCCTGTGTTTTGTTTTGTTTTTAATGTACACACACTTATCAGTACAAAGTTACACTGTTTGGACTTTGGGGAGCAGCTAGGTATCTGGGGGGGTCACATGATAGTAATTGTCACTCAATACTCAGCGAGGTTCCATCAGACCCCAGAAGAAGGGTGGAAAACGATAGCTCTGTAAGTTGTCATACAAATGAGCATCAGTTGTCATTATTTTCAGGACGCTAAGGCAAGAGAATGACAGGAGGATGATGTGAGATCCTATCTCAAAAAAAATACAAAAGGGCCTGAGGCTGAGCATGGTGGTGCAGATCTCTGATCCCAGCACCCCGGAAGTTGAGGGCAAAGAACAGAGGGACCCTGAAGGGAAGAAGACAGACAGAGAGGTTGACCATGGTGAACAGGGATTGCCTTGTTGCCCGTTTCACGTTGACCTCCACCTTTCGCAGGTTTGATCTAAATTCTGATTCCTCTCTCCTGGCCCCTGAGCTGGTGGGTTCCCTCTCTTGCTCCTCAACCACTTCTTCCTAACCCCACTAGGTGGCGCTATGATCCTGGCTATCACTCCCAGAGAGCCTAGGAGCCTGCTGAAGCCCTACAGGCTGGAGACATGGACCCAGTCAAGGCTGCAGAAATTTTGTGTTACAAATGAGTAAATGGAAAGTCAAGGGAAATAAGTAATTTAGAGCCTCAAAGATCTCTCCCCTTCTTTGTCTCCCCACAATCTATTCCAAGCTTCCAACATTGCCACACCACCCAGGAAGGAGCAGAGCTCAGAAGTGGGAGGTGGGGTTTGCCATGCAGGACATACTGTGGTAGGTTCCAGCCTCCCTCCCTTCGCTTCACTTGTTTAAAAATGGGGGGAGGGGAGAATGAACTCGAAAACATTTTTTTTTTTTTAAATAGCCTAGTATAGTAACTTTCATCTTTAATTCCAGCCAGAATTCCAGAGTCTGAGGCAAAAGGATTACATTGAGTTGGTGGCCAGCCTGGGCTACAATGATGAGACCCTGTCTCATCAATCCAAAATAGCAAATACAGAAAAATTTAAAGGAAGCAAAGGTTGGGCATCTTTGGTTTTGCATGGTGCTGGGGTGAATGAAGAGCAGGAGGTGAAGGTCCTGCTCATCCTCTCTCACGAATAAAGCAGTGGAGCACAGTCCAGAAGCGATGGTATGACAGAGACCACGGTCAGCTAGAATTCGGGTCTCGTCTTTACAGTGCTGAGGATGGAGTCCAGGGCCTCCCCTATACCAGGCAGGTGCTGTCCCTGAGCCATGTATGGTGTGTGTCGTCACCCCCCCCCCCCCCCGTCTTTGCTGAGGGATTTTAAAGGGAAGGTTTTTGTTTTGTTTCTGTTTAGTGTGACAAGGTCTCACTATCTGGCCCAAGCTGGCCTTGAACTGTGAATCCTCCTGCCTTATGAAGATTCTGGTAGATAACACTGAAGACCAAAACACACAGGGACTCTTGCAGGCCTGAAACTGTATTTTTGCAGGACTATGCTTTTCTAAGTCTTGGCTGGAGGGCAGCTGACTGTGACAGATAGCTAAAGGACACAGGGCAGAAGCAGTTGGGGAGGAGGGGATGATTGTGAGCTTTCAGGGAGGTTAGGAATTTGTACTTTGGCCTGAAGGCTGTGGGGCAGTCAGGAAGGCAGCCAACTCAGGGAATGTCCTGGGCAGAGCTGCTGTTTGGAAAGGGGACCCTGGCAGCCTCGTGGAGCTCCGGAGACAAGGACACATCGGAATTGGAGCCTGGGGGCACACAGCAGAATGAGGTGAGGACAGAATGGGTGTGGGGCAGTGGGAAAGAGAGGGAAGGCAGAGATTTGAGCTAAGACAGGTTTCTCTGGCAGTTACTAGGGGATTACTAGACCTCTGGGACACGAGCTACTCATAAAGGACTAGAAAAAAAATGACTTTCATTAAATGTACATCTTTTGGGGCTAAGACTTCGGAAATTGCTTTTTCAAATTTACATTTATTTATTTGTGCACATGCATGTTCATATACAAGCACAAGCTCACACGTAGCACAGCATGTTCATACATGCCATGGCACACACATGTGGAGGTCATAGGACAACCAACCTGTAGAAGTCGATCCCCTCTCCTTCCATCATGTGGGCCTTGAGGATGGAACTCAGGTCTTATGCTTGGTGAAGGTGTCTTTACTTGCTGAGTCACTCACAGGTTGGTCCCTAGAATTACTCTCTAGTTCAATGGCATTCCAAAGGGATGTGCACAAAGTGCCCCATAGGTAGAGCTACTAATAATCTCTCAACTAAAAGGAGGCCACTCTAGAATACTTCCCAGCTCTGTTCAACCCACAGCATTGATTAGAGTTATAAGTAGACCCCACCCCAGGCTGGAAACATATCTTAATGCTAAAGAGTTTGTCAAGCATACATACACAAGGCCTATTCTACCCTAGCCCCATGACTCCCCAAAATTGATAACCTCCCTTTGCCGTGGTCTCCCTCTTCTAGGATATGACACTGATGCTTTCCTTTGTGTGTGTGTGTGTGTGTGTGTGTGTGTGTGTGTGTGTGTGTGTGTGGTGCTGGGGATGGAAGCCAGGCCTTGTGCATCCTAGGCAGACACTCTATTCACTCTATTACCGAGCTATAACAGACCGATCCCTGATGTTTTGTTTTGTATCTACCTTTCTCCTTCTCCTTCTCCTCCTTCTTCTCTTTTTCCTTCTCCTTCTTCTTTTTTTTTTTTTTTTTGGACAGGGTCTCACTGTGTAGCCCTGGATAGCCTGGACTCACTATGTATACCAGGCTGGCCTAGAACTCAAAGAGATCCACCTGATCTTTGAGAATCGGGGTTAAAGACATTCGCTACCACACTCAGCCCCAGTGTCCTTAGTTACCCAAATTCCGCTGCCCTTGCAGCCCTCTTCCTGTGGCTGCCACCACTGATGAGGGTGAAAACATTATTTCTTTCTCCTGGGCTCACTGCCATGGAGATGAGTCTAAAATGGTCTTCGTGGTAGGCAACTAGGCTGGCCTTGTGCTGGATGGACAGGATGTCTTGGATTTGGAGAAAGGGGGTTGTTTGGAGATGGCCTTGGGTGTTTAGAAGCATTTCCCAATTGCAGAATCCCCTGATGTGGAATATTATTTTAACCATGTAAAGATGTGTTACATTTTTTATGCTGTGGAATATTACTTTAACTGGTAAAGGCATGTTACATTTGTTTATGCTGCATTTTTTTAGTTATGTAAAGATGTGTTGCATTTGTTTCATCTTGTCTGCCTAAGGTACCTGATTGGTCTAATAAAATGCCGAACAGCCAATAGCTAGGCAGGAGAGAGCTAGGTAGCGCTGGCAGGCAGAGAGAATACTAGGCTCAAGAGAGGAGAGATTGAGGAAGAAAAAGATGCTCAGGGCCAGCCAGCCAGGCAGGAATAGGACATACAGAAGAAAGGAAAGGTAAAAAAAAAAAAAAAAAAAAAAAAAAAAAATCCCTGAGCCAAAATGTAGATGAAGAGAGACAGGTTAAGTTATAAGAGCTAGCAAGAAACAAGCATGAGACAAGACAGAGCATCTATAGCTAAAATTAAGTCTCCATGTCATGATTTGGGATCTGGTTGGTGGCCCGAAAGAAAAGCCTGGTATAATCCCCTGCTTCCTTTGAACTCAGTCAAATGCTGATTAAACCCATTGTTACTCAGAATGTCACTTGGTACCTCAAACTACAAGTTCTGCAAACTGAACTGAAGTGTAATGAGTCAGGGAACCTGGGGTAAAAGATGACCCTTTAAACGTTTGAAGTGCCTGATGAATTTGCTTGGTTTGTACAGGTCTCTGAACCTGTTTGATGTTTTCTGGAAGAGTTAGTGACCACTCCTGCTTATTTTGTTGTTTTGCCTTGCTCTTTGTTTGTTATGGAGCCCAGGCTGTCCTTTAACTCACAGAACCCAATTTGGCCAACAAATATCCACCCTCCTTTCTCAGCCTCCAGAATCCTGGGAGTACAGGCATGTGTCAGCATGCCTAATTGATCACTTCCCACTTCCATTTGCAATGTGTCAGGACAGCTAACCTGGGCTTCATGGAGCCTTCAGAGCCCTAACAGGACAGGAGCTCAGGTGACATGGCAGGGCCTCGGGGCAGGCTCTTCCTTGGAAACAGAAAGCCACTTCTGAATTCATGCATGAACCTAGTACCACTTCATACACAGGGGTGGGGATGGTGGGAGAGGCCTTCCAATTGTTTTGTTTTGTTTGAAATAGGGTTTCTCTGTGAGGCCCTGGCTGTCCAGGAATTCACTTGGCCCAGGTTTTCCTCTAATTCAGATCTGCTTGCCTCTCCGGAGTGCTAGGACTAACTAAAGGCGTGTGCCACACTGCTCAACAAGGGGGTGTGTCTTAGGCTGAGATCTGAGGAATGGAAAGAACTGCTGTATAAGGAGGGCCTAGGTGCTGGCAGGCATGAGGAAACCCACCGCCTGTCAGATATGCTCCACAAACCCATTTTCCTTTTCTTCCTGTCTGCCCACACTACTAACCGATACTTCAGCTTCCTGAACCTGGAACTATTTCTCCTTTATGGAAGTGTGGGACCTTTTGCCCTCCTGGCCTGCAGTTTCCCTGGGAACATTGGCCCTGGCCAATTGTATTTGATTGACGACAGAGAAACTGCATTGCATAGTGCTATAATTCACAGGAGAGGTGTGGAGCCTCAGTGATAAAGGAGACTCTGTAAGCTCGTTTCATTCAAGTTAGTTCAGGTCTCTAAACTTTATTCCGCCTTTTCATAATTTCCAAGAAAGGACTGGGAGACTCTCATGAGAGCTGAGTGTGACTGCCCTGGAACCGTGGGTGGTGACACATGCATGGGGCCAGAGGTGCTGGGTGCCCTGGAGCCTGGGTTACAGGCAGCTGTGAGCAGCTGAGTGTGGGTGGGTATGGGACGAAAACCCAGGTCCTCTAGAGGACCAGCAATTGTTCTTAAACCTCTACACTTCCTCACCCGTTCCTTGTTTTATCCGATAGGGTCACAATTAGCCCAGACTTTCCTTGAATTTACTATGTCATGAAGGGTGACCTTGAACACCTGTTTCCATCTTCCAAGTGCTAGGGTTATTTTATGCATTTGTAATACCACACTTACCTGGTAATGTTTTTCTGCTTTTTTGGTTTTGTTCTGTTTTTATGAAGCCAATCCTTTAATTATTTTAGTTACCTACAGTTGTCTGCCCCTTGTGACTATGGCATGACTTTGGGGTGTCAGAGAATTGTATGAGAGGAATTTCTAAGGCCAGTGGGGGAGGGCATGATCATAGGGTCTATGGCAGCTCAGCAGGAGTGGGTGAGACCCCTGGAGTAGTTTCCCAGAGCCCGATGGAAGCAACTATAATTAGTATTTCATTAAGTGACTCTTTCTACTGTGTGTGTGTGTGTGTGTGGAGGCTGGGGCTGGAGTGAATATCGACAACAGGGCCTCAATGTGCTAGAAAATGCTCTGGGCTGCATCCCCTTTCTTTTCTTAATTCTGAGTTAAAAGTCATCCATGCCATTTCAGTAGCTTTAGCCATGTCTTTGAAAGAGGGAGAGATGGAGGGAGGGAGAGAAGGAGGGAGGAAGGGAGGGAGGGAATATGACACAGCTTGAATTTGGACTTGGATGTGGGAGAAAACACTGAAAACAGAGAAGATACATTAGTCCAGTGTTTATTTGGGGTCTGGGGAAAACAAGAGTTTCTGGTGACATTTAAGGAAAGGCTTGTGTCTTTACAGAATGAGTTCCAAGCCAGCCAGAGCTACATAGTGAAATCCTCTTGCAACATATTAACTGATTAGTTAATTTGAAAAATAAAATTAAAGTTGGCTTCAGATGCTTCTAAGTTTCACAGGAGGAAGGACTCTCCAGGGAAAATGCACTTTATAGGTGCCCTTGAATTCTTTTCTTCTTTTCTTTCTCAAGACATAACATCTCTACCTAGTCCTGTGAGGCTCACAATATAGGCAGGACTGGCCTGGAACTTACAGGGATCTGCCTGCCTCTGCTTCCTGAGATCTGGGATTAAAGGTGTATGCCATCATGCCCAGCCTCCTCTATGTTTCTGACAGAGTGGAGAACAGATTTTACTGCCTTCTTTAAGTAGCTGATAGAACTATAGGGTGGGGGTGGATTTTTAACTAGACATTCAGTTTCTTCTAGCAGGTGGGACTATTTAGTTCTTTTGCTTTTTCATAGGGGAGTTTTAGCAGTTTGAGGCTTTAACAAATTGGTCCATTTTCTCCTGAATTAGCAGTTTTCTGTGCACATCTCTTTACATCTCTTTATCAATCTTGTCAAAGAATCTGCTTCTGCTTTTTATTTTCGGTCTCTGTTTTGTTGGTTATCTTGAGACAGAGTCTCACTATGTAGCACAGGTTAGTTTTAAACCTGTAGCAGTTCTCCTGCCTGCCAAGTGCTGAGGTTATGACATGTGCCCAGGTCTTTTGGAGAAATAGTTTCTCTATGTAGCCATAGCTGCCTTGGAGATCACTCTGTGGATGGGCTGGCCTCCAACTCTGATGATCCACCTGCCTCTGCCTCCGAAATGCTGGGATTATAAGTGTGAGTCACCTATTCAGTTTCAGTTTGGAATTTACAGGTTTAAATGAGTGTCTTGCATTGGCAAGCTGGAAGGCTGGGATTTATTTGCCACCCCCAAGGTGTGAGCAGAACCCCCACAGCAAATAAACACTGTGTGTCCTTGTGGGGAAAGAAAAAAAGAAATGATTGTCTTGCTTCAGCCTTCCCAGTACTGAGACTGCAGGTCTGTCCCACCACCCTGCCCGCCTGACTTCAGCTTTTGTTTTCATTGTTGCTGTTTTTCCTGCTTTTCCATTTTCATTGATACTGATTTTTTCCTCTTAGCTTTATTATTCCCTTGCTTTTGCTTATTGTTTCCTCTCAGTTTTCCCGCCTCGTGTGTGTGTGTGTGTGTGTGTGTGTGTGTGTGTGTGTGTGTGTGTAAGAGAGAGAAGATTTAGCTCTGTAGCTCAAACTTGCCATAAAACACCCCGTTCTCCTGTCTCTCCCACAAGTGTTGGGAGTATAGGCATGCACCATCATGCCCGATCTAGATTAGCTTTTGAACTGTGGCTCTTATTCTTCTCAGATAAGCATTCAATGCTATGAATTTTCCTTAAGCATTGCTTATTTGTATCCCACAAATTTTCATGTGCTGTATTTTCATTTTTATTTGGTTTGAAAGGTTTTCTATTGAGACTAAGACTCCCACCCTGGCTATTGCCAGATGCCTGTAAAATTCCAGCTTTCAGGAAGCAAAGGCAGGAGAATGGCCTCAAGTTTGAAAAGCCGGTCTACACAGTTAGTTCTAGGCTGTAAAGGAAATCTTTGCCTCAGCAAAACAAAACACAAAGAAAAAAACCAAACCAAATAAAGAAGAAATATGCTGCTCAGTTTAAGTACTTTTCCAGGTTTTTTTCTTATTGGCTTCAAATTTAACTTCATTTTGGAAAATAATTTTATATCATTTAAAGTCTTTTAAAGTAGGTGGGAGAGATGGCTTGGCCATTAAAGGCTCTGCTCACAACCAAAGGTTAGCTCCTTCTAAGTATGGGGATTTGTTTTATGACCTACAGTGTGGTCTAACAGAGCTCTACCTGCACCTGAGGAGCCTGTGTGTTCTGCCCCTATTAGTTGAAAGATTCCATAAAAGTCAATGGGATCCATTCAGATGATGTGATGACTAAATTGTGTATCTATGTTAATTTTTTTGCCTACTTATAACATTAATTACTGAGAGAGGTAACTCTAACTAAATTGTGTTTTTTCTTGTTTCTTCTATGGCTTCTATGGATTTTGCTGCCTCTATTTGAAGCTATGCTGTTAGGCACATATGTGTAGGATGATTCTGTCTTCTTGATGAAGTAGTTGCTAGATCCAGGTACCCCTCCCAGGGAAAGACCAGTACTCCAGAGGAGGATGCTGGGATGATTAATGTAGGGGTGAAGGCTTTATTCAGTGAGCAAAGAGAGAAGAGGGGTCCTTGCTCCTGAATCAGCTTCTCCAGCTGGACATGGTAACAAATGCCCACAAGCTCAGTAGTCAAGACCCTAAGGGAGGGAGTCACAAGTTCAAGGCCAGCCTACACTACATGTGAGTTCTGGGTCAGATCCTGATCCACATAGCAGGACCCTGTCTCAAAAGCACAAACTAAAACAATAAATAATGAATGAGATTAGCTCCCTTACCCTATGCAGGTAGGAATAACAAGGGAGCGATGGGCAGGAAATGGAAGAACATTCATGGCACTTCTGTGACTAGGTGGGGCTTTTCTAAGAACTTGGGAACCACCTCTTTTCAGGCTTTCATGGTCTGGTGTTTCCAGTCATGGTGGCTGTAGGTGTCACCAGCCTGGAAGGCAGGGTGAGAGACAGACTAGGCAAGTCTAGCTCAAGTTAACCCTGTTTTGTAGTTCTTGGCAAAACATTTCTCAAATGTTTCACATGCCTACATGTAGAACTCAGCCAAATTTGACCTGAAGGTTAAGGCAGCCGAGAGAGACAGCAGGTAAGGCAGATGAGACAGAGATCGCTTTTCATCCATCCTAATTACGTGTCTGTCATCTGTAGGCCCAAGACAAAGGCCAGTGTTTTCAGGTTCCTAGAGAGTGCCTCTGGCAATCACAGTCACAACCCAGGCAGCCAAGAAGGCAGCAGGGACTACCAATGTGCTACCTAGCTACCTGACCTCCAAAATTAGTGAGGTTTAGTCCAACTGAGAGCTAGTCAGGCTGGGGTTTCTGAGAACAACCCAGGTGACACAAGAGGGTCCACTCATTCCCCATGAAGGAGCTGGTTGAGTTGATTCTGAAGTCCTGCTGAGGGCATCCATGGGAGGAAGATTTCCTCTTTGTGACAAACAGACCCTTTTATCATTATGCAATGTCTCTCTTTATTCCTGGTCACTTTTCCTGCTTTGGTACTTACCTTATCTGCAGTTAACATATGCACTTGGGCCTTATATCTGTATGACACGTACTTTTCCATCTTTATATATACTATCTCTTTTTTGTTTTCCCTTTATATATAATATTCTTTTTGTTTGTTGGTTTGTTTTTGTTTTGGTGACAGGGTTTCACTGTATAACCTTGGCTATCCTGGAACTCACTTTGTAGACCAGGCTGGGCTCAGACTCACAGAGATCCACCTGCCTCTGCCTGCCAAGTACTGGGATTAAAGGAGTAAGCCTCCATGCCTAGCTCCTTTATCACTGTATGTGAAGAACCATCAATGTCTGCACACACCATCAGTGTCTGCACACACCATCAGTGTCTGCACACACCATCAGTGTCTGCACACACCATCCGTGTCTGTACACACCATCAGTGTCTGCACACACCATCCATCCCTGCTTTGCCATCCCTCTGAGCCTTACCAGGGTAGAAAGACTTTGTCACTCCCATGAGGCATGCCTATGTCAAACAACTCACTCAGGACTTTTTCCCTACAGAGTATCATTGTGTACCCCAGGCTTGCCTCTAATTCATGACCCTCCTGCCTTAGCCTTCAAATACAGGGATTACAGGAACATGCCACCATGTCTGCCCTGCTATCTATTGTTCTGTTTTGCTTGTTTAGACAATTTCACTCTGTAGTCTAGTCTACCTTGAAGCTCATTTTGCAGCCTGGGCTAACCTCAAACTCATGATAATCCTCCTATTCTCCTGCCTCAGCATCCTGAGTTTTTCCTGTTGTTTTGTTTTTTATGATGCTGATCAAACCCAGGGGTGTTTACATGCTAGATAAGTTCTGTATCACTGAGCTACATTCCAGCTCCAAATGCATTTATTTGTTATATTTAGGTCAAATTTCATTTTGTAGTCTAGGTTGGCTTTGAATTCTCACCCTCCTGCTCCCTGAGTTCTGGAATTGCAGGCATATAGCACAGCAGCTGGTTTATTTCTCTGTCTCTGTCTCTGTCTCTCTCTCTCTCTCTCCAGGGTCTCTCTACATAACCATGGCTGTCCTGGAACTCACTATGTAGACTAGGCTGACCTCAAACTCAAGGAGATCCTTCTGCCTTCCAAGTTCTGAAACTAAAGCCATGCATATTTTAGGCGAAAGATAGCGCTGGGTGCAGTGACACATGCCTTTAATCCCAGCACTCAGGAGGTAGGAGGATCTCTGTGCATTTGAGACCTGCCTGGTCTACATATCGAGTTCTAAACCTTCCAGGGCTACATAGAAAGAGGCTGTCTCAAATAAACAAACAACAACAACAAACAGATGAGAGTACAGCTCTGGAAGTCCCCTCAGACCTGTAGCCTCTCCCTGTAGCATATCAAATGCTCATTCCAAACACTTCCACATGTGGCTTCTAGAAGCCGTCAGTGTGAGCTTTCTCTTCAGAAATCTCGTTATCCAGGTTAAAACTCCATGTAAGGACCTGAGGGTGTAGCACAACGGTAGAGAGCTCAAACTCCAGACCCTAGGTTTGATCCCAGCACTGCAGGTGTTTCATTGACATGAAGGAAGTGCTTTTCCCAAGGCACACACTAAGCTTATCATTATAAGATAATTAAATTGCTCTCTCTCACTCTGTCTATCTCTGTCTTTCTCTCTCTCACACACAGTAGTTTATCTCAAAGAATGGGTATACATTTCATTATTGTTACCTATAAGGTAATTTATCTCAATTAAATTAGTCTGCACAAAAAACAAACAAAAGGAATAAAAGACCAGGCACGACAAATCAGGCCTTTCACCCCGGTGCTCAGGAGGCAAATGCAGTAGATTTCAGTGAGTTGGAGGCCAGCCTGGCCCATACAGTAAGACCCTGTCAATCAATCAGTCACCCAATAAAAATACATGGGTCTATAGAAATAAATTGATAAGTAAAGTGGGATCTGAAATCTGGGTTTGGTTATTTTGCATTTAAAAAAAGAAATCTTTATGTGTGGGGTTGTTTCCCTGTCTGTATGTCTGTAGACTATAGTATATTCCTGGTGCCCTTAGAGGCCAGAGAGGGCATTGGATACCCTGGAACTAAAGTTACAAGTTACAGACAGCTGCAAACTGTCATATGGTGTTGGGAGTCAAACCCAGGTCTCCTAGAAGATCAGCCAGTGCTCTTAACCTCTGCACCACCTCTCCAATACCCACTCACACCTTTTTATTTTAAAAAGTTTTAACACAGGGCATTACTCTGTAGTCCTGGCTGGCCAGAAGCTAGCTGTGTAGACCCAGAGCCTACAACAGCCTCTCTCTGACTCTCAGATCCTGGGGTCAGTAGTGAGCAGCACCACGCCCAGATACATCGCTTATTTACAGTGTACCCTTTGGACTGAGGTGACCGTTTGCTTCAAATTGTTGTGGCAGGTTCCTAGAACTGGCAAATAGACACACTAGCTTCCTTATTCATTGCTGTAACAAAATACCCAACATGAAGGCAAATGAAAAGGGTTTTGGCTCACAGTTTGAGGGAACAGTCCATCATGGCAGGGAAAGCATCAGGAAGCTGCTTGCTCACACCCGGGCAGGTGCATGCTGATGTTCAGCTTGCTTTTTCCTTCTCCCCTTTTATGCATCTGAGAACCTTTGCCCCCTGGATGGTGCCTCCACAGTTAGGGTAGGTCTTCCTTCATCAGTTAAACTTCTCAGAACAGTGCCTCTCTGGTGCCCTGGTGGTGTTTTTTTTTTTTTTTTTTTTTTTTGTTTTTGTTTTTGTTTTTTGTTTTTTATTCAACCAAGCTGACAATTGGAGGGATTGATCTGGAAAGGCTTGTGAAACCTAAAGTCAGGTGTGGCATGGCAGGCAGGGGTAAATTCTAGTGCTCATTGCTAGCATCACTGTTAAACCTTGGGTCTCTGATCACACTGCTACTATTGTTCTCCACTTGTTAGAAGACCCCGAAAAAGTACATTCTTCCGTAACAAAGGGAAGAAACTTCTTAGAGTCTAGAATTAATGTTTAAGGGGGTAAGGGAGAAGGGAAATTAAATCACCACAGAAGCTTCCTCACAAAGTTTCATTTTGTTTTTCTTAGTTTTAGTTTTTGTTTTGACACAGGATGACAATATGTAGCCCAGGCTAGCTTTGAACTCTCAACCCTTCTACCTCAGCCTCCTGCGTGCTGGGATTGCAAGCATGTGTCATCACACCCAGCAACCTCTGGCACTCTATGTGGCTTAGGAAGATTCGCCAGCCCTTGATTGAAGCCATGTTATAGGTCCTAAGCCTGGACTATCTGAGATCCTTGGCTCTACAGGCCTCATAGTTCTTCAAAATTCTTATGTTTGTTTGGTTGTTTTTCTAGACAGGGTTTCTCTGTGTAGCCCTGGCTGTCCTGGAACTTGCTCTGTAAACCAGACTGGCCTTGAACTCAGACATCCACCTGGCTCTGTCTCCCCAGTGCTGGGATCAAAGGTTCGTGCCACTACCGCCCAGCTTCTTAGAATTTTAATAGCAACCAAGGCCCACAGTTTCTCTTCTCTGGTCCCTCATGTTCTTCTTTCCCTCTTCAGCCTCAGCACTCACTCGTCTACTATTCCCACCACTCTGCTGCTCCCACCCTGGGCACTCCCTTGAACTGTTCGACCTCTTCAACGCTCAGGCCGCTGGCTGCCTTGCTGCTTTGTGTTGAGTGACAGCTCAACCGACTATTGCCAGGATGCATTCGCTGTTACCACTCAGCCCCCACTACTAAAACTAGACAAGAAAAGACTGACAGAAAGGCTTTTTGTTGGGCCTGATGTTGCAACACTGGAGGAGACAGCACAGGATGGTATCTGTCTCCCAGCCAACTAACTCACCATGAATAGCCTGCTCGTACGCCATAGAAGGGGTGATTGTACTAATAGCAGGACACTTCACTTGCAGACGAAGGCCAATGATGGCACCAATCGTGGTATTGTCTCATTAGCACAGTGACAGCGGTTGGTGGCTTTGCTAAGCTAATAGTGGAAGTCCTGCTCCTCTGGGCTAGTAAAGATGGCCATAGGATCACCTAGAGTTTTCCAAGGCGCCAATAGCAGAATGTCTGCACTAATTGTTTCCACCAGTCCTGGCTGTGTCACACGTTCAGGAGAGGAGCAATCAGCTGGGGTTGAGTAGTTTTGGCTGGATTCTGAAGAGTACAACAGCTACCAGTTAAGGGATCAGATTGCCTCAACTCCCATATTTCTTGATGCTTGCAGTAAGAAGCTTATTAACACTCATCATGATCTTTTAATTTTGTTTTTTGAGACAGTAGTTTTGGAGCCTGTCCTGGAACTCGTCCAATAGACCGGGCTGGCCTCCAACTCACAGAGATCCACCTGCCTGTCTCCTGAGTGCTGGGACCACAGCCCGGCCAACCGATCATGATCTTCACAGCCACAGCGATATACCAACATTTAACACCTGCCCCCAGGCAGAGGTGGGTCCCCCCACCCCCTCTGTCTCACTTGCACATGCGTTCCATGTCCATGAGACACCTTGAAGGCTGGTCCTGAACTTCCACAATGTGTGATCTTTCCCTCGAGTAAAGCAGGCCATGTTCCCAGCTTCATACCAAAGAAAGCCTTGAGTAAACGAGGGCACTACAGCACATTCTGATGTGGACAAAAGGAGCTTAGAGCTTTGACAGGCTACCTGCTTGTGTGGGAATTTCCAGGCATTATGCAGAAGAAAATAACTTACTAGTAATGCTTTGGCTTCCAGTTTCCAGTAAACAATAAAGATGGCCCAAACGTAATCGCTCAGAGCATTTTAAATTGTTTTGTAAAGGGCTCTTCTAGACCTGATCTAAAAGTGTGTGTGCTGACTTGGAGCCAGGGGTAGTTAATCCCACAGATTCAAGGAGAAGGACTGCCAACCCAAATCATGGCCAAATTCATAAAAGCAAGCAATTAATTAAAGCAAACTTAAAAAAAAAATCATGTGCAAGGGCTGTCTTTCTCTAAAGGTGGAGCTCAAGAGATCAGCATTGGACATGGGGAGGGCAATGACTTTTATAGTCCAGGAGTAGGGGGGTTGGTGAGCAAATAAGCATGTAAATGAATTACCAGACCCACATTCAAACTGCAGCTTCTGTTACTACTCTAAGATTATAAGGCATCTCTAGAACTGTAGAGTCTTTCTCTGTTCTACCAGCCAGCTCTCAAATAACCACATAGAGACATATTAATTATGAAAGCTGGGCCGATAACTTAGGCTCATTTTTAACTGGCTCATATAACTTAAATTAACTCATTTCTATTAATTTCCTTTCTCCCTTGTGGCTTTATTACCTCATCTCTGTAAATGCCCATCCTGTTTGCTCTGCATCCCCTGGCATCTCTGCCTTCTTCTTCCCGGTGTTCTCTCTGCCCTGAAAATTCTGCCTAGCTATTGGCCATTTAGCTTTTTATTAAAACAATGATTGATGTATCTTCACACAGGGTAAAGGAATATTCCACAACACAGAACCACATTACATATTTCTCTCATTAAAAGAGAGGGAAATCCCCCCCATGTGTTTCTTTTAGTAGAATTTTATTTTATTTACTTGAGGATGGGCAGGTGTGGATCTCACTATGTAGACCTGGTTGGCCTTAAACTCACATTGATTGGCCTGCCTCTGCCTCCCAAGTCCTGAGATTAAAACCATGTGCACCACACTCATCTAATAATAAATCTTTAAGAACTAAACAATAAAACCCTCCAATTCTTTGATAAACCGTGTCTGCCCTGTTGCTGTGATGGTGGCGGTGTGGAACCGTCTATCTGTCACTGCGATGGTGGCGGTGTGGAACTGTCCCTGTCTGTCACTGTTGACAGCATGAATCTCTGGGTTTGAACATAAGGAAATTCTTCATCATCTCATTCTGATGTCACCTGTACATTCACTGCTGACTCCCTCCTCAAGGGTGACAGGAAACTGGGCAATCCACCCTGTGTGTATTTGACACACACAGACTCATTTGGGAACTTCTGGTTCTACTCACGAAACATTACTAATGTGTAAGAGGTACCATTCAAGTTATGTAACCAAACCCTTCTCCTCTTGAACCCCATAAAAGGAAGCCTCAGACAAAATCCAGGATCCTGGAGTGCCCTCACTTATGGAGGCCACTGTCCTTCTGGACAGTGTATCCCTCTAGAATCTGTTGCTCCAAAGTTATCTTGTTACCTTTGCAAATCTGAGTGGGCCCTTGTTTTCAGTTCTTTGGGTAAGAGGCCAGGAACTTGGAAACACGAGGCCTCATCCCTCACAACCCATAAGAGTTCCGGACTGTGCCTGTTTCTGATATTGGTAGCAAGGCCCCAGCTGCCTAGTTTTTCTGATCAACAGGCTATACACATTCAAGAGATGTCACATTTTCTGAGGAGGGCTGGTTTGCTGAATAGCTCTCAGGAATGCAGGAACTTAGCTGTGCTAACTGACTGGCTTATTCTAAAAGATGAGATGAGAGATGAGAGAGGGCTGGACCAGGCTCCTGAGCACTTGCCTCCACCCCCAAAACCCCGGGAGTCGGGGCACATAGAACCAACCCTCTTACCGCATGACTGCGTTCATCAACTCATGGAAGCTCAGGATATCTTTTTTCTGCCCACTGCTTGCTGCCAGGAGGTTAAAGGGGTGAAAGTTCCACCTGCCTCTAGTTATCCCCCCTTTTTGGCAATCAACCCCATTCTGAGGCCACCTAGTACCCTTATCTTAGACCAATGGGTATATATGCTCAGGTGGACTGAGAGTGGCTCCATATTTATTTATTCCAGACAGGATCTCCCTATGTAGCCCAGACTGGCCTTGAACTCCTCATGCTCCTGCCTCAGGGCTCCATAAGTTCTGGAGAAAGGATTCTTGGTTTTGTTTTGTTTTTCTGAGTCACAAAAGACTCTTATCAGTCTAGAAGTCCCTAGGCTTCAGGAGCGATACAGAGAACCTGGGGCCACAAATAAATATATTTCTCTCTACTGCAGAATCATAAAGGGACGTGAAGTTCTCTCATGGCCATCGTTCTATTCTGTTCATGAAAGTTTCCTCCACCACAGTCAAGCCTGGGAGGTCTCTTGAAATTCAATACCCAAGTGTTTGGGGAGGAAACTCAACCTATGGGAAAGAGATGAATGTGGACCAGCCAGTGGTGCAGCCTTGACTTAGCCTCGTGGGAGCTATTTTTAATCTGCTTTTCTCCTGTGGTTACTAGATGGAAAGGGAGGGAGGGTGGGCCATGGCATCTGGATTAAGAAGGGCTTGACAGGAGAACTGCACCTGTCTGGGCAGTGCCACCATCCTGGTCAGGTGTTCAGGATTCCCAGTGCTACCTCATTCTAGTGCCCACAGCTGCAGCCTGCATTCTTCAGTGTTATAGTTCAGAGCATATGTCTGGAACAGAGGACTTGGGAGAGGCCACAGGCAGGGGTCTTATAGCTCTGCTTTTCCTAGCCGAGTTTCAGGTCTGGGGCCAGGGACTCAAGAGAGACCCTGAGACCCTGGATCAGAGTGCCTTGACTGGCATACTCTGGAAAGGGTGGAGCCCTCCCTTGCCTTCCCCCAGACGCCTCCAGAGCTTGCACTTATGGTGGGGTGAGGTGGAGTTGGATGCCTCTATAGTCTCTAGTCCACACCTATCCATTTTCTCAAGGGACAGAAAAGTCAGAAGCATCCTCTAGTCTTTTTCTTGTTCCAACTGTTGTTCATGCCTGTCATTCACAAACCTTTGCTATTCCACACCTGTCATTCACAAACCTTTGCAGGGCCTTTGCTCCACACCGGGCTGGGGACTGATTGCCTGGGAGCCCTTGGCAAACACTGTGGACAAGTACCCTAACATGTAGAGCTAGCTGTCCTTCACAGAGGACACAGGAGGCAAAGCACAAGTCAACAGATGCGTTGCCACAGTGTATATTAAGAGACTGTACAGACAAAAACAAGGCAACAAAGCTGGCTATGGGGGTCCACACCTATGATCCTAGTTGAAGGAGGAAGGCTGAAGCAGCAGGATCTTTCAGGAGTTCAAGGCCAGCCTGTGTTACAGAGTGTGAGACCCTGTCTCAAAGACAGACAAGGGCTGTTGCGGGATGTTTGTGCATTATATGACCATATATTGCTGTGATTGGTTTAAGAAAGAGCTGAATGGTCAATAACTAGGCAGTAGATGGATAGGTGGGGCTGACAGGTAAAGAGAATAAGTGGTAAGAGGACTCGGAAACTGACAGGAAGAGAGACAACAAGGGAGAAAAAATAGTCAGATTCCCTGGGGCCAGCCAGTCAGGCAGCCACGAGCCAGCCAGCCAGAGTAGGACATACAGAATGAAAGAAAGGTAAAAAGCCCCAAGGCAAAACCTAGAGCTAGTTAGGAACAACCCTAAGTTACAGGCTGAGTGTTCATAATAAGAAGTCTCCATGTCATTATTTGAGAACTGCCTGGTAGGATAGAGAAAGATTTGTTCCATAAGACATGTTCAACATGGAGGCACATATGTCCACATAGGACCTGAGAAAGCTTTTTTCCAAAAGTTCCAAAAATGCAAACACAGAGCCAGACACAGCTTCCTAGTCCCACAGTCTCCAGACAGGTCGGGGACAGAATGTAAAGACACAACTCCCAGCTGCTGCCTGTGGGCTTGAGCCAGCAGTGCTATGTGCTGAGCCATGATGCAGGCTTAAGGCTTGGCTCACATGGTCAGAGAAGGCTGCAGGCATGTGGTGAAGTGGTCCAGGCTGAGAAAACCTTCAAACAGACACAGTAAAAACTGGGTATAGACAGTCACAGAAAAAATAGGTAGGTAAAAAATATTGAAGTCTTTAAAGAGAAAGAAAAGCAATATAAAAAGAATAAGCCATGTAAAGATGAGAAGTACCCAGGGTGTTAGGATCCTGTATGGTACCGTATTGGCTTTGAACTTTTAAATGCTAATTTACACACACACACACACAAAATATTTGCTGAGAGACACTGGATTATGGAAACTGCTAAATTAAACCAACCAATGTATTTTTAAAATGTCTTCAAAATGGAAGTCAGAAAATATGTTGCATGGGGGGAGAAGCTATGCCTTGGTTTCCACAGGAAATAAAAAGTTATGGTTCTCTTCAAAATTAATGAAGATCAGATTTGATTGGGAGAGATGTGCTGAAAATCTTGAGTATGGGCATTAAAAAACAAACAAACAAACAAACAAACAAACAAACCAAAAAAAAAAAAAACACAAGAAAGACTACAGGACAGGTAACATATATGTTGATCCCTCTACATGGGAACAGCTCTGAGTCTGGATGAGACGTGATAACTCTTGTTGGCTATAGAGTCCTCATAACTTATTATTACATGTCATCCTTTCATACGGCATGGATAGAGGTTTATATTACAGTCTGGTTATGCAGCCCAAATGGACTTATAAAGTTGACAGATGCCTTTTACCTGCTCAGACACAGAACAGAGAATCATCTGTAGCTTGTGTTAATGCAGATGTATATGTTACCTTTAAATTTTTTTATGTTTTCAGAACAAAAGGACTAGACACTAATAAAGACAAGTAGCCCACGTGATCCAGGCTCTCAGAATGCCTCTGTTGTAGTTTCCTCAAAATTCTGCATCCAGAAACAACTTCAAAGCTGCTACCTGAGATGGTTTAGCCTTACAGATTATCCAGCTAGAATTTCAGATAAGCTTTGCACTCTCCCATCACACTCAGACTAAACAACAGGACTTGACCATCATCCCAATTTCCCCAGGGTCCCCAAAATATGCTGTCACCCCCTAGGCAACAGGAAATAGTCTAGAGATGCTCACATTCCCAAGGTGGTGGGGTGTGTGGACTTACATCATTTGGTGGGTTATGGATGTCCATCACCAGTTAGAGGGGGTTACAAGCTGTTATTGGTCATGGTCAGGGAAAAAGCCGGACAAAGGAGATTAGATTCAAGGGTCTCTTTCTGAAGGGAAAAAGGAGGCTATAGTACAGAAATGATGGAATAAAAGGGTGGATTGTTGAGTCTACTTTTGAACAACCACTAGTCTCAAATATTTTACACTGATAAGGAGATTTTGTACATTGATACAAATTTAAGGTTTTTTTTAATACTCTATATATGTTTCTACTTTCATTTCAGGTATTATACCTATATCTCTCATTGAAAAATGTAACATAAAGTTTTAGTTCTTGAAAGCAATTTAGGATAATAACTTATGGTCAGGTTAGGTATGTTTTCAAAGTCCAACAGATATACTTTGGGTAGATATATGGTCTTCAAACACATCAAAAGCCTACAGAGTATGGCATTTAAAATGTTTTAAACATAAGGACTTTCATGATAGTGAGACACATCTGTTTCTGGCACCATTTACTTCAGAAAATGATGATGGGCATTAAAGAACTCCCCTATGGAGTTTGCTTTTATTGTGGCAAAAGTTAGCCATTGGCCTCGCCTCAACTACTGGCAGAATGCTACACAAACTGGACAAACAGGACACAAAACAAAGTGACTACTTAACTTTGCCAAGACAAGGTATGATAGTCCTGATGTGATTTTAGTACTGAAATATGTCCATGAGCTTCTCAAAAAACATTTGTTTTGTTTTTGTTTTTGTTTTTTTCAAAATGCAAGCTGTAACCCCATTGAAATTTCAGCCAGTTCTTTCCTCCCTGGGAAGTAGCAAAAGCAATATTTTCCACCTAGACTTTTTTTCCCCTCCCTGCAAAAATGACTTGACAATGGCTCATACTTTCCTCCGTGGAGCTGCACTTTCCAAATACTGTCATGTGAAAGTATGATTGGTAACAGTCACTAACAAAGCTTTGCCTCAGAGAGAAATCACCACAGACAAGCACAGACAGAGCAGTAAGCAGATGGTAGTATTGGGTCCTCTCTGGATTGCGTTTAGTATTCTGCATGCATTGCCCTCAGAAACCTTGTGGCTGTGAAGACAGCCAAAGCTGTCTGTCTGCGCAGCTTTCTGTGTCTTAGGCTGAAGATGTCTGTAGTAGACATCTGTTGTCCCTGCAGGTAACACAGCTTAAAGTCATCCGACCATTGCCGAGTCTGGGGAAACAGCTCATGCATCTGTTTTCCTGTCCTTTGTCTCTGGGCAGCAAATTAGCTGACAATATGACATATGATGTGTAAATGAGTGTGCTTTGAGAAGATAAAAGGGGCCCTGCATTTTTTATGTGTTTTAGCTGTACTATGTTGCCTGCATACCCCAGCTTTGTTTTGCTTTGTTTTTTAACTTCCCCTATAGAACTTGACTCAGCAGAGCAGTCTGAGGCAGTTCCCATCTGTCACTGACACTGGGACTCTGTGGAAGCCACTCTGCATGGCCACCCTGAGCCTCAACATCCCAGCCACACTGTCTTTACATGGTGACGTTGGCTTTTCTGACTGGGGACGCTCTGTGCACTGCCTGTTAAACACCTCAATCCTACCATCCCCCAAGTGTGATACCCTCATTCTCACATATCCCTGAGGACACATGTCTGCCCCACCTGCCCAGAACAAACGCTTGGGAAATGAAAATGTCAATTATACTGGGTTGCCATAGCAACCCCAACCTCATGTTTGCTGTTAATAGAAAAGAAAAAAAAAAAAAAAAAAAAAAAAAAACCCAGCATAAGGCTGAAGATTGAGTTGGTTGAATTCCTCAGTTGTTCCGTTCACCCTTTCAAAATACACAAACACTGTACACATTGGTTTGCAAAGACTAATGCAGCCAATGAGGCTTTAAATGGTTAGAGGGAATGAATCCAGGGCATTGTTCACGCTAGACAATCCCTCTCCAAAAAGCCACACCCCAAGCCCCCATAATGCATCTTTAGGTTTGTTTATTTATTTATTTATTTATTTATTTATTTATTTATTTTGAGATAGGGTTAGGGTTATCTCACCATTGTGTGTGTGTGTGTGTGTGTGTGTGTGTGTGTGTGTAATGCACACATGTGTGTGGGCACACATGTAGAAGTCAGAAGACAACTTGGTGGAGTTGTTTCTCTTCTACTGTCTTGTGGATTCTGGGGTTTGAACTCGGGTCCCAGGCTTGCATGGCAAGTGCTATTCCCCTGCTGAGCCATCTGGCTGGCCCCTGTTGATGTATCTTCTTAGGTTGGCCTTGCACTTGCAGAGCTCCTTCTGCCTGGGCTTCTGGAGTGCTGGGACGGCAGGTGTGAGCCAGCAGCTCCACGGTGGGCCTTGTTGAGGTAGGACAATGAGCCCGAGGCCCAGAAAAGCCCTGCTATTCTCCTCTTGACCTGGCATGAATTCTGCTGCTGCTTCTCATTGTGCTGTTTGTTTATAAAATAGGGCCTCTCTCTGTAGCCCTGGCTGGACTGGCATATTCGAAATTGACCTGCCTCTGCCTCCTGAGTGCTGGGATCAAAGGTTTGCATTCACACTAGGCTTGTCCTTAAACTCTCATCCTGAGTGCTGGGGCTTCCAGACTATACCATCACAGCCTTTGTTTACATGGTTGGGGGGGGGGGATCTAGGGTGTATGTGCATTGTAGGCAAACACACTACAAACTGAGCTATGTCCCCAGCTGTCTGCTGCTCCTTGCTCCCCTCCTGCCCCCCACACTGCCTGCCCTGCCACCTTTTTGAGGCAGGGTTGCTCACTATCTCAAACTCAGATCCCCTTGCCTCAGCCTCCCAATGCTGAGATTACAGGTGTGTGCCACAGCATTCGGCTTAAGGTATTACTTTTTCTTTGTCACAATGTTCTCCCCCATGCCAGCGGCTCTGATAAGGATCACTGAAGTTACACCTGTATCAACTTCCAATCTTCTGGAAGAGGAGCCTGCATTGTGAGATGCTTTCACTCTGGAGTGAGGGGCAAGAGCCCAGAGACAGAGGTCTAGGCCAACACAGGCTTTGTTCATCCAATGCTGGACACTGAACCCAAGGCCTTTCACATGGAGGTGGTGCCATCTTTGCACCTTTTATTTGGGGACAGTCTTGAACTCACTTTGAACTTGTAACTTGTCTGCTGAACAGCTGGGACTAGATGCTTGTACCAAACCCGGGTACTGACTTTGATAGGCACAGTTTGGGGAAACTTACCCCCTGTAGTCCCGGTCTGGGGAATGAGGCCGACAGGAATGGAGCTTCCCAGGCTGGGAGTGTGGTTCAGTGGCTAGCCCACACCTGGAGTGATGGGTACCACCCACAGCCCCCTACCCACCCAAAGGCACATCCTTTATAGGGTTGTTCTGCTGATTAAATGAAATGCCACAGACACGCTGGCTGACAGCGAGTCCTCAGTAGATGTAAATCATTGTTACAGATGTTGGTGAGGGAAGTCACAGAGTCTGCCAAATGGCCATCACTGAAGGTACCTGCTTTAAATGGTACTTTTTAATGTTTTCCCTTTCTTTGTTTTGATGCAGGGTGTCATGCAGCTCATGTTGCCTCAATCTCCTAGTGTAGCTAAGATTGATTTTGAACTCCTTATCCTCCTGCCCCAACTTCCAGAGGGCTGGGATTACATGTATGTACATACTATCACACAGCCCTGGCTATTCAGTGCTAGGGTTACTGAGTCCAGCGCCTCATGCGTGTTGTGCTGGGCAAGCATGGCACAATGGGCTGAATCCCCAGCCCCTTTGCTGGTGTTGTTAATAACATGTTCCTTTCTCTCCCTATCAATATACAACTAATATGAAGCTGATGTGTTTTTGTGCTTTTTTTTTTCAGTTTTTATTTTCTACCCTTGCCAATGCCAGAGATGGAACCCAGGTTATTAAGTGCCAAGTGTGTGAGAGCAGCTGAGATATCACTTACTCTCCCTTTTAAAAAGCTGGCTCAGGCTTGTAATCACAGCACTTGAACAGTAAATGCAGGAACATCAGGGGTTCAAGATCAGTTTCACCTACAGAGTGAGTTGGAAGCGAGCCTGGGCTACATGAGATCCTGTCTCAAAAAACAAAAAGGGCTTAGGACTGGGGTGAGGTATAGTGGCAGCGCTTGCCTAGTGTATACCGGGCTTGGGTTGGATGCCAAGCACTGAGAAACAGTTGTGTTTCTCAGTGATGAATGGTCAGACACAACTATGCAGATGTTGGCGTTGAACCCCTTGGGCAAAGGGGCAACATCTCTCCCATGACTGTCTCAGAACAAAAAAAGGAGTCTCCTTCTTACTCACAGGGTGGAGGGACCTGAGGGAATAAGCCATCCTTGGCAAAGAGGAAGACCAGGAAAGATGTTTTGTATGGCCTTTCCCCTCTCCTGAGTTTTACCTTCCTATCCAGACATCTCCCACAGTTTCTGAGACCCAGCCCCTTAAGGAAAGAATGGGCAGCAGAGGCCTGAGCAGTGTCAGTCATCACATTTCTACCCGGCAACTGCCAGGGAGATGGAAGCTGCACCCATTCTGGAGAGCAGCCAACCTTATTTGTGTTTCACAGAATTTTAGGAGGGAGGGAAAGAGAGAGGGAGGGAGAGAAGGGAGAGGAGGGAGGGGAGGAAGAGAAGGGAGGGAAGGAAGGAAGAAAGAAAGAAGGGCCAGCAAGATGGGTAAAGACTTAGTGGGTGGAAGTGCTTGCCACTATGCCCAATGACCTGAGTTCAAATCTCTGTATCCTCATGAATGACTTTCACAAGTTGTTCTCTGTCCTCCACACACGTACTGTGACACATAAGTGCGTAACCACATACAAAATAAATGTATTTTTGAAAGGATCAAGTAGGTTAGGTAGTAGCAGCTCAAGACTTTAATCCTAGCACTCAGGAGGCAGGAGCAGGCAGATCTCTGTGGGTTTGAGGCCAGCCTGGTCTACAAAGCAAGTTCCAGAACAGCCAGGGCTCTAAAGAGAAATCTTGTCTTGAACTACCCCCGCCCCCAAAAAAGCAATGCTAATGTGTTTCTAAACTATAGCACATATATTACTTTAAAAGCCAGTGGGTAAATGCATTCTGAAATAGTGTCTCCCATTCAACTAATTATGCAATGGGTAAAATGTAACTGGGCCTGTAATCCTAATACTCGGGAGGCTGAGGCAGGAAGACCAAGGTTCCGGCCATCTTGAGCTACATAGTGAGACCACGTCCCAATCGAACCAAAACCCTACCACAGGGGCTGAGGGTGAATGGCTCCAGCTGTAAAGTTCTTGCCTTGCCAGCTTGAGAACCCGTGTTCAGTCCCCAGGTCCCTGATAAAGTGCCAGTCCTGGTGGCACAGGCTTGAGTCTCAGCCCTGCTGGCTAGTCAGTTTAGCCTGTCTGGAGAGTTTCAGGCCAAAGAGAGTCCCTGCCTCAAAGGAGGATTATATCCTAAGGATGACTCCCAAGGCTGTTCTCTCTCTCTCTCTCTCTCTCTCTCATACACACACACACACACACACACACACACACACACACACACACACACACACACACACACACACACACACATAAAACAAGAAAGACAAAAACAGAAGTTTCGAGTCTGCACTCCAGGTGTGACCCTGAGGTCCCTTGGAGAATGGTGGTCATGGCCATAATTCCCACTTAGGAATTTTAGTCCCTGCCCCAAAAGAGTCACTAGAACAAGGAACTAAAGTCACAAATGGGACAGGAGATTCTATGTTATTCTATGTTAGTGTTGTGATCTCTGATGTTGACATCATAGGTGGGTTTTTTTTTTTTTTTTTTAAGATTTTATTTACTATGTATACAGTTATCTGCATGTATGCTTGCACACCAGAAGAGGGCACCAGATCTCATTACAGATGGTTGTGAGCCACCATGTGGTTAGTGGGAATTGAACTAAGGACCTCTGGAAGAGCAGCCAGTGCTCTTGACCTCTGAGCCATCTCTCCAGCCCCCATAGGTGGGTTTTCTTAAGTTTTATTTATTTACTTATGTTACAACCTGACCTCTGTTTCCTCTCCTTCCAATCCCCCTGATACTTTCCCCCCATCCACTCCTCCTCCATTTCTCTTCAGAGGGCAGACCCTTCATAGGTATCAGCCTAACACAGCATATCAAGTTGAAGGCTGGGCAAGGAGACTCAATATGAGGAAAAGGGTCCCAAAAGCCAACCGTAGATGGAGAATAGATATCATAGGTGTTTTGACCTCTGGGGATAGCTTCCAGATAGAGTATCCTTTGGGTAAGATGGCCCAGGCCATGCCTGGAAGTTCCCCTGGCAGTGTGAGTCCTGCCTGGCTGCTTTGGTGGTGTACATTCCATGCTTCCCATGCAGGCTTATCCCTCTGGGTCACTTTCTGAGCTAGAGATTGCCTCCCCGAAGTGCGGTCCACAAAGCAGGAATTATGTCCAGGCGGAGCTTTGAGCCTTTCAACTTCCCTTTACTGTCCTTACTCCTTTGCTGGCAACCCAACCACCTCTTTCCTTAGTGTCAAGTGGGAACACTTGTCCCGGATGCCACCCTGAGCCCCCTCTTTTCTAGAAGAGCAGTCCAAGGTGATTATGTAAGAATCCCTTTTGAAAACCTAGAGGCATTAGAGATGCCTCAGTGGGTAATGTGCCCGCAGCACAAGCATGAGGAACAAAATTCAAATCCCTAGTATGAAAAACCAGGCTCGGCTGGAGACTGAAGGATCCCAGGGGCAGCCAGCCACTGTAGCCAGCCAGTGAGCTCCAGATTTAGAGACTCTGTCTCAAAAAATAAGGCAAAAGGGCAGCCAATGTGACTCTAGGTGAAAGGGCTTGTGAAAGCCTGAGGGACTGAGTTCAATCCCCAGAACCACAATGGAGGGATAGAACTAACTCCCAAGGTTGTCCTCTAACTTTCCCATGCATGACATGGCAGGCACACACCCATACTTACACATTAAACACACATTTCCCTGCAGGGATAGCTGACTCTTGAGGATGGGGGACTCTGAGACTCTGCTCCAATAGCATGTAGCCCGAGATGCTGCTGCTGGAACTGCCTGCCTTCCAGGACTTTGGGGGAGCCCTACGAACCTGTCCCTGTGGATGAGAAGGTGAGGCTGTTGTCACACAGATTACTCACTGAACCTCAGTCTGGCTCACAGACCCTTGGTCCTTTGCCCTAGTTTCACAGTTTCTATCTTGGGTTGGGTAATCCCAGACTTTCAGGGCTCAGGTCACCATGGCAGAGGAATTTCTGCTGCTGGTCCTTTATTTGGAGGACAGGCTCCACTTTTTTCTAAGTTGTCCCCTTAAAGACCTGATAGGAAACAGGCTGACCTTACCTCATCTTGTGGCCCTAGGGACTGGCTTTGGTGACATTCCCAAATTTATCAAAGTCTCAGGCAAGCCCATAGCATACCAATTACTTGAGGCCCTGGGGATTTGCCATTAATATATTTTTCTTTTCTAAACAAATGGCTGCTATGGCTTTTGTTTGTTATGGTGACCTTGAAATATAAAAAATATTTGATTACAGCCATTCTCATTACAATCATTTTACAAAAGGGAAAAAACACAGAGAACTGAAGTCATTTTTTTTTTCAGGGTTATACAACCAATTATATAGCAGAATAGGGTCCAAAACTAGGTCTGTGTTTTTAAAGCCAGTGTTCTCTGGCCATGTTGGGGGAACCAGGACCAGGCCAGGTGTGATACACACATTTTTAATCCAGCAATCGAGAGGCAGAGGCAGGTAAATCTGTGTGGACTCGGGGCATTGGCTCTCAACCTTCCTACTACAGTTCTTCCTGATGTGGTGACCTCCAACCATAAAATTATTTTTGTTGCTACTTGATAATTGTAATTTTGCTACTGTTATGATTCGTAATATAAATATATTCCCCTATGCTCTTAGGTGCCCCCTGAAAGGGTTGTTATACTCCCTTCCCTTAAAAGGGGTTAAGACCCACGGGTTGAGAACCACTGGTTCAGGGTTAGTTTGAACTACATATGGAGTTCCAGATCAGTCAGGATGACATAGCGGGACACTGTAAAAACGACAACACAGCAATCCGAGGGTACAGGCTGGTAGGGATATATTTCCAAGGAGGAAGAAAAACCGGAACATCCTGCATGGTCCTTGTCACTCTTGTGTCCTTGCTCAGGGCTAAGCACCTGCCCAGGCTGGCACTGTCCCTGCCTTTTCTCCATGAATGACTGGCTTCTGAAATGCAGTTTCTTTGCTTGGGTAGCTTCCTGGAAGGCCAGGAATTGAGCTCGGGCCTCTTGTGACTAGCTGGGCAGGCTGGCAAGTTGTGTCCTGGCTATGACTCTGTGGCCCTCCAGGGGACAGGTGAAGACTTGGCACTCCCTGAGTGCCTAGCCCTAGCCTGCTCTTTAGTCACCGGGTTTGGCCAGACCAGCTTGGCTTTCGGAGGGAGCACATCTGAGTCTGCTGCGGTGTGCATCTACAGCCCCGGGCCCTCTCGCCCTTGTGAGCCTCCTCTCCACCAGAAAGAAAAGAAGCACTGGACATATGTCACAGCCATAGTAGAATAGAGAGCATGTTCATGTTATATGAATAGCATTTCCTCACCCTGGAAGCTCATATTCCTCCTTTTGATTTTAATTGAAATTTAAAAATTTACTCCTGTGTAGCCCAGGTTTGGCCTTGAATTTTCCTCTTGCCTCCCTTTCCTGCGTGCTGGTATTACAGTGCCACAACTATACCTGACTAAATTCAACATTTATTGTTATTGTTATTATTATTTTGGTTTTTTGAAATAGGGCTTCTCTATGTAACAGCTCTGGCTGTTCTAGAACTCTCTCTATAGGTCAGGCTGGCTTCGAGCTCACAGAGATCCGCCTGCCTCTGCTTCCTAAGTGCTGGGACTAAAGGCATATACCACCACTGCCCGGTTCAACAACAATGTTATTATTGTTACATGTATGTACATGTGTGCATGAGTGTAACAGACAGAGCCGTGGGTGGACTTCCGCCACGGCTCTCAGGTAGAGGTCAGAGGTCAGCTGGGGAGTCACTTCTTTATTTCTGTGGGTTCTGGGCTCCAGCTCAGCTCATCAGGTTTGTGTAGCAAGCACTCTTAGCCACTGGGCCATTTCCCTGGCCCTGAATTCAAGCATTTTATGGGCTCCTGCAAGTATTTTCTAGGCCCTAGAGACTGTGCCTGCTTATGCCTACCAGATAAGATGACTTATTTGACATACTTGGGATCTGTGGTGTTTTGTTGCTAGGACTTGAAGCCAGGATCTATCTATATCTATATCTATATCTATATCTATATCTATATCTATATCTATATCTATATCTATATCTATATCTATATCTATATCTATATCTATATCTATATCATCTATATATTTTTTTCCTGAGACATAGTCTCCTTGTACTTTTCTGGGGACACTGTGACTCCTTATATTGACCAGGCTGGCCTCAGGTTCACCAAGAGCCATACACCTCTGCCTCATGAGTGCTAGAATTAAAAGCCATGCCTGGTTAAGGCTAGTATTGTGCTTTACCACTGTGCCCCATTCCCTAGCCCAAGCTGACCTTTTCGGAGCCAGTTTTCATATGTGAGATGGGTATAGTGACATGTCAGTTCCGACCCACAAGCGGCTGAGTGTGCCATGGAGGGAGCAGACTTCTTCTGGGTGACAGGCAGTTCCTTGGGGACTTACAGAAAGAGAATCATGACCAGGTGCGATGTCTCGTGCACATAAAGCCCAGCACTCTGGAGGCTAAGGGAAATTCATGATTCTCAGGTCAGCCTGTGCTACATGGTCAGACTCTCAAAAAGGGAAAAAGAGGGAAGGGAAGAGAAGGGAGGAGGGAAGGAAGCAGGCATTGTGGAAACAGAGGTTTCCACTCTCAGCTCTGTTTCTGGCTCCTGCGTCTTAAACAGTAGGGCCTGGATGTCCCAGGACTTGCCTTCTGCCCAGGCATGCTCAAAAACTGTATGTGTTCAGCGTTGCTGGGGCCAGCAGCCAGGGTGCCATTGAGCTCTGCCTGCCGGTCTCTCCAGGGTGCTCTCTCAGGCCGACCATTGCAAGCAGCCTTGGAAGGGCACACACAGGGCTTTGCTCCCAGCCTCCCTCCTCCCATTGGTGGCCCACGCCACCTCCTTGGCCTCACCCTGACTCATTCCACTTTCTCATGGTCACATGTGCACGTGGATGGCCATGTGCAATGCCCAGGGAGAGCCCAGCTCTGTTCCAAGAAGCACAAGAGAGCTTCTAGCCACCCAGGGTTTCATGATGGCTGCTCCTCAGCCCCACCTCCACTGGAAGGCTGTGGGCCTAAGGTCACTGTGGGTATCACATAGGTAGGACCAGACTCTGGACAGGGTTACTGACTGGCTGGGCAGGTTACTTCACACCAACTTCCTTGGAAAGGGACATCATCTCAATTCCTACCTCACAAGTGACACCAGAGGACAGAGGTTCCGAGCCTGTGTTGTAACCATCCTGAGATGGAGGTGGGAAAGGCCAAGGAGCTGCTGGAGACTCCTCAATTGTCCCCTCCTCTAGTAGCAGCTGAAGAATCACATAAAGCTCACTGGCAAAGCAGTACATCTGCTAGGGTAGCAGATTCCCAACCATGGTGACTTTGAGTCTGCAGAGTACTCCTCTGCACCTCAGGTTCCTCACCTGAAAACCACAGGTAACTATGGGAATTGTCTCAAGGTTTTGCAGGAAGGAATCAACGTTATCTCCTCTGGAATGTCCTAGTTGGAATCTGGTGTCCACTGAGCCTCTACGGAAATGCTGGACCTTCTATTATTTATTTATTTTCATTTTTTACTTTCAGGTAGAATGACTTTAGACTTCGGGACAGAACCTTCTAGAACTGTCACCGATTTCCAGAAATGAGAGTTCTCAGTCCCTTCCTCTCCCAGGCAATAGAGACTCATTCTTGTGCCTGCTGGAAGGGCTGTGACTCAGGGAGCACAAGAGAGCTTCTAGCCACCCAGGGTTTTATGATGGCGGCTCCTCAGCCCCACCTCCACTGGAAGGCCTAAGGTCACTGTGGGTATCACATAGGCAGGACCAGACTCTGGACAGGGTTCCAGCTCCAAGAACCTGGAGAGAAGGTGTCCCATGTTCCCACCATGCCAAACACCCTGAAGCTTCCTGGCCCCAGCCCTAGTTTGTGGACAAAAGAAGCCCTTTTTAGATGAGTGGCCCTGTAGTCAGTCAGCCAGATCTTTGGCAATCTGGTCTCAGCTCTTGCCAAATTTTTGGAGTGGGAATTACCTTGGATACATAGCCAGCATGTACACAGCCTGCCACTAATGAAGACTGGCTTCCCAGGGCACTGAGGTCAGACCTCAGTCAGTGACATGAGGCTCCCACCGACCATGGCTGTCTGCAGCTTCCCTTCTTTTCAGCTTTTCTTTCCAGAGAATCCCGTTGTCTGGTGCAGTGCCCAAATGGAGGTGGTAGGGTGCTTGCTTTCTGTTTGGCTCCTTCCTGGAGTAAGTTTTGTTCCTCTGAGTCCTTACTGGCTGTTGGATAAAATATTAATGCTCTGGGTGTGTGAGCTTCCGGAGCAGGGTCTGGTTTCACTGTCCTGAGGCTGCAGCTGTCCCCCAGGGTCTGCAGCAAGCCCCAGGGCCCCACACCTCAGCATAATTGTGTCTGGCAGCCCAGCCCAGCACTGACAGTGCAGGACAGCCACATCCGGGGTGTTGAAGGCCCAGCATCATGACAGCATGGGAGGTATGTACCCTGGCAATAGAGCATATAAACACTCTGACTTCTGGACCTCATTAGATTTGGATCTCATTATCTGTTACAACAGAACAAGCCAATGGCTTCCTTAAGAATAACCAGATCAAAACACACGCACAAAGAAGTGATGGTTGGAAACAATTCTACCCTATTCTAGTCTCTTCTTCCAACCCCTTCCCTTTTTTAAAAAAATAAGGGGAAGGGTGTGCCATGGCTTGACATGAAGGTCAGAAGACAACTTTTAAAACTCTTTGTCTTCTTATATTACATGGGTCCTGGGGATCAAACTCATGTTGTCTGTCGCTTGGTGGCAGATAACTCCCTTCTCTCCCCTCCTCTTTATTCTTGAGACAGGGTTTCTCTGTGTAACTGCTCTGGCTGTTTTGGAACTCACTATGTAGACTAGGCTGGCCTCACTGAGATCTGCCTGCTTCTGCCTCCCTAGCCCTGGGATTGAAGGAGTATGCCCCTACCAGCCTGACTCCCCTCTTCTTCAGACGGGGTCTATTATATAGCACTGGTTGGTGTGGAACTTGCTATGTAGACCAGGCTGGCCTTGAACTCACAATGACTCATCTGTCTCTGGACTACTAGAGTTAAAGGCGAACACCAAGCCTGCCACTCCCTTGCTTTCTCTTCATCCTCAACATAAGCTCTGTTAACCTCCATCCAAACATCAAATGCAAAAAGAATTGCATGGCCCTTTATAAGATTGTAAAAATTAGATTCTTAAAGGGGTGGTGGTCACTCTATGTAGCTCTGTAATTTCTGTCCCAAGGGATCCTATACCCTCTTCTGACCTCCACAGCACCAAGCATACACATGACACATATACGTACATGGAGGCAAAACACCCTCATACATAAACAAAGACACATCTTTAAAAGAAATAATAAGATAAGATAAAATGATAGTGTTAGGTCAACAGTCTTCTTTGAGGGCCATCTACTACTACAGTAAAGATCCAGGTTACAAAGATATTCCTGAAAGCATTGTGGTTGCAAAGGATCAGGATTGGCTTGATTATCACAGGCTGCCCCCCCCCACCCCCAGGGAAGGCCTCTTGACCTAGCATGGCCTGGAACTTGACATGTAGCCCAGGTCCTCTTGCTTCATCCTTCCAAGTTCTGGGATTCCTGGTGTGCACTACCACTCCTGGTTTAGATATTTTTTGTGTGGTTGGTTTTTGTTTTCAGTAGATTGATTAAATCAACTGGGCACACACACTCTTTGAAAGATGTCCAACCATGGTGCCAGGGAGTTGGGGTAAACTGCCTGGTTGTTGGAATGCTCCTCAGGAGAGCTTGATATGAAGAACCAACTGCTGAACAATATGTGAACTGTTACCAGGCTAACTGGTAAAGGGGTGGGGAGCAGTTCTCAGACTGAGCTGATAAATGGGGCTAATTTCTGGTAGTGATGATGATGGTCTAGGGAATCAGATAGAGGGCAGAGGTTAAGCAGGGAGACATATTCTGCTTACACAGGAGCTTCTATAATTTGAATTTCGATGGTTTAAAAACTGTTAGACAATGAAATAGCCTCATAGCAAAGTGCTGCCTTGGTTTTCAAGAATCAAAGTTGACAGGCCTGTGAAGGGCAGAGCCAAGGCTCGACAGGGGCAGCTAATTTGGGTGGGCAGCTGACACTCCTCTAAATTAAGCAGACTACCCAGACCCAGCCCTGACTCACAGCTGCCCTGCAGCGAGTTAAGTAGAGTGGTATCCTCTGCGATTGGCGTTTACATGCATGCCTATATCCTCGTTAAAATCACATGTATCTTGGCTTCCATGAGAGGAGTTCAAAGCTGGGGTGCAAACCCCATTCCCCCTCCCAGGAGCCCAGGATGGGGACAGATGCTTGGCACTTAAGGGGGACGTGGATGGTGACTCATGAGGTGGTGCCTCTCTCTGGCCTTAGTCCGGTGTGAGGAAAATCTGCAACCAGGTCATCCAGGGTCAGACCAGCCCAAGACTGCCCATAGGTGGGGCCAGCAACTTGCCAGGTGGGCTGGGCGGGGATAAGGTTCTCCGTGGGTCACATTCTTTGGCCATGAAGTGCTCTGTCCCAGAGCTTTCATCCTTCACCCGAGATTCCAACCTCAGTGATGGCTGAGTAGGCTGAGGATGCAGGGTAACTATTTGCCTGAGGCCCTGGCCAGGAGGTGCTTCAGGGGTGGAGCAAGGTGCCTGCTTCTTTCCACCCAGAGGCCTCAGAAGGGATGCAGATGGAAGGCTACCTTCGGCAGAGAACAGGGCAGTAGCTGGCTCTTGTTGGATGGGTTGACACTTCTTGGGTGAATCTAGTCTGCTCACTGTAGCCCTTGTCCCAGCCATCTTGGTGGGTTCCTCAATGAAGCTTATGCTATGTCTGTTCGTCCCTTGTCTTCCTGTCTGTCTGTGACTCTGTCTCTCTCTGTGTCCAAAGTTTTGCTCTGTAACCCAAGCTTGTCTCCAGTTCACCATGCTGTCTTAGCCTCCTGGAGATACAGGTGTCACTGCATCTGGCTCATACATGGTTTTCATCTGCTAGTTGGGTATCCTTTATTCAAATGCTTGGGACTAGAAGTATCTTAGATTATTTTTTTAATTATAATATTTTCAAACACATGATGAGATTTCTTTGGGAGGAGACCCAAGTCTAAACACAAGATTTGTTATTGCCTGAATGGAAATTTGTGCCGTATTTTAATGTTTTAAAAGTGTTACATGGGTGCTGGAGATTCAAACTCAAGTCCTGCTTGTAGAATTCATGTTCTTACCCAATGAGCAATCTTCCCAGCCCATATTTATTTTTAATATTATTTTTATTAATGTATGGGTGTTTTGTCTACATCTACCATATGCATGCCTGGTGCCTAAGGAGTCCAGAGAGGGTGTTGTATCTCTTAGAAATTGAGTTACAGATGATGAAGAATGGTTATGTAGGTGCTGGAAATTGGACCCAGGTCCTCTGGAAAAACAGCCAGTGTTCTTAACCTCAAAGCCATCTCCCCAGTCTATCTTTAAATTTTTTATTTAAAAAAAAAAAAGAGTATGTTTTGAGATAGGTCTTGGTCCTCCAGCCTGCTTCCTGTGTGTTGGAATGACAGGCCTGTGCTACCTCATCTGGCTTGTGCGCTACTTTTTTTTATGTGTCTACTTTTCAACTGTCACATGTTACATAAAGTCAGGTGTGGAATTTTCCAGTGAAGTCATCATGTATGTCAGTGTGCAGCCAGACTCCGCTAAGCCGAGTGTGGAGCCACATGCCTGCAATCTCTGTGCTCTGGGAGATGAGGCAGGAAGATCATGAACTTGACAGCAGCCTCTGAGGGTCACCAGGGAGTAGAGTGACCAGCCATGCTGACCCACACAGGGCTGGGGATTTCCAGGACAAGGGGTTTTCAGCACAGAGGTCACACAGATCTCTGCCCACAAGGATAGTGCTGCCCTCCAGAGAGACCCTGAAACCTTCCAGGAGCAGGGACCACAAGGCTTCCTTTCCATTTTCCATAACTACAGGCTTTATAGAAAAGTTATAAAAATAAACAAAGAAATGGACCTCTGTAACTCCAAGCCAGCCAGGGCTACAAACTATAATCCTGTCTAAAAGATGTGGGAAGTTGGATAGCATGGCCCATGTCTTTAATCCCCAGCACCTAAAAGGCTGAAGCAGAGGATCGGGAATCCAAGGGCATGCTGGGCTACAAAGCAAGATTCCCGTCTCAAAAACAAAAAAGAAGATAAAAGTCCCTGGATACCCAGCACCCAGAATCGAGCTGTCCTTGAATTCTCATTACTTCACAAATGTCTAAATTTTCTTTCTTCTCCCTCCCTTCCCCTGAGCACGTGGTTCCCCCCACCCTCTCTCTGGTTTTTTGTTTTTGTTTTGTTTTTTTTTTTTTTGAGACAGTTTTTTTCCATATAGCCTTGGCTATCCTGGAACTCACTCTGTAGACCAGGCTGGCCTTGAATTCACAGAGATCTGCCTGCCTCTGCCTCACAGTTCTGGGATTAACCCAGCTTCCTCTGAACTCTTTTATTATCATATATATATATATATGTATATATATATATATGGTATATACATATCAAATATGTATATATATATATTTGATACAGATTTCAACTACATAGCCTTGGCTGACTTGGAACTCCATAGGACCAAGCTGGCCTAAAACTGATAGACATCCTCCTACCTCTGCCTGGGATTAAAGGCATGTGCCACCACTTCCCAGACCCTCTGAACTCTTTTAAGGGGTTTCCAACATAGTATCTCTTTCCTCTCTCCTGCAGAACAATGTACTTACTAAAAACCAAGAAGCTCTCTGATATCCACTGCCCAGTGAGCAGCATCAAAGGCCACTATTGGAGCAGTACCCCCATCTAATGTAAAGTCCACATGCGGATTTGCCAGTTGTCCTGAGAGTACCCGCTAAAGCAGCTGGAAACCCATGCTCACACGTTTGCCAGTTCTCTTTAGTTTCCTTCAACCTGGAGCAGTCTCTGTTTCATGAATTGACACGGGTGAAGGACCAGGCCAGTTACTCTGTAGAAAGAATACAGGAGAGCCTGGAATACAACTGCCTCCCCTCCCTCAAGAAGCACCATCATGGGGGCAGGGTGTAATCACACACATCTGAGATAAATAGGGAGATTCTACCTCCAAAAATTATAGTATGCCAGGCATACCAGGCTTTCTGTGTGTATTAGCTCATTCTTTCTTCAATGTCTCCTTGAGGATGAGTGGCAGTCATCTCCATTCTCATGGGCTGTGGAAAGGCAGGATCTTACCCAAGGTTGCTTGGCTATGAGGTGAATCCTCAGGGTTTATTCGAGGGCGCATTTTCTTAACCCTGGTGGTGTTTCTTTTGACTGCTTGGGCCCCAGTGTCACCAACTGTCCTCAAGGTCCTAAGGCATTCCTTACACATATACTGCCCCTTCTCCCCAGGAACCTTCAGAGATGGTTGATCTTTGTACTTTCCCCAGACCTCCAAGAAAGAGGGTGCAATTAGCCTTCAGCACCTTGGAGAGGTTCCAGCAAAAGGGCCCAGAGAATGACTGGGTACACAGTTCACCTTTGAGCTTAAAGCCTCTGCCACCTAATCCAAGTTGCTGCTATGGGCTATGCATGATGACATAGACCAATGAGCTCTTCCCTGATGGTATCTGTAACAACAGCTGGAACTGAAACACAGAGGGTTATCTGGCTTCTCTTTCTAACCCTGACTAATGAATGCTGCAGCCAAAGTCAGAGGCCTTTCTCATAGAGCTTACAACAGCTTCCTCACTGTGGCAAACAGCGAGGCTGTTCAAGGCTACCCCAAAGACGTCGTGGTCATGCCCACCTCCAATTAGGTCTAGTCATAGACTCCCCTCCTGGTGGAGGCTCAGTGCTTTGCCAATGTGTTCCCAGTGGCTGCCACTTGGGCCTCACTTTCTTGGGCAGTCTCCCGATGCCACACACCCATTTGGTCTTTGTTTCTCTGCATTCCCTACCAGACTCTTATTCATGAAGTGACTATCTGTTAAGAACCTAGCATGTGCTGGGCAGTGTGGCAGATGCTTAAGGCAGCAGGAATGAGACCAGAAGCCTTTGCCTCATGGAAGAAAGTCAACTGGGAAGCAAAGGAGACAGACACACAGGGTAATCGTGGGTGGCAGTAAGTACCTCAAGGAATGACAATAGCTAGACATGATGGAGAATGACTGGGGGCCTCTGCCTGACTCTAAGGTGGCTCGGGAGGGGATTCTAAGGTTAAGGAGCTAACATGCAGGGTGCAGGGAATGACATTCCAGGCGGAAGGAATAGCAAGTACAGAGGTCTGGTGACATGTTTGGGGATCAGGAAGGAATCTGTGACTGGAGTTAATGGGAAGAGGACCATGTGTTTGGGCCAGCCTTGAGCAGACTGGTTGGGACAATGAGGAGTCTATTGTAAGCTCCACAAGAAAGCACTGGGACTTTTAAAAACAAAGAAATGAAAGGAAAGCATGTGTTGTGACTCATACCTGTAATCTCCCACTCAGGAGGCCTGAGGCAGGAGGATGACCTTGAGCTTGAGGCCATCCAGGATTATAGAGTGAGCTTGAGGCATTGCCTGGGCCATAGAGTAATAACAAAAGCAAAAGAAAGTATGAAGGGATTTAATATGGAAACAAGACTTTTAAGTTTCATCTTTAGGCTTTTATTTTGAAGGCAACAGAGATGCCTAGGATGGAGGCAAGTGCTGCTTGAATCTTGAAGCAGGTCAGAGATAGGGCCTGAGAGCATCAGCATCATGCAATCCCAAGAATCCATCCTGACACAGCTGCCACGGCCCTAAAAGAATCTCTACAACTTACTGGTTAACATATTGGGCTCTGGAGTTAGCAAAATATATTATCAAAACAGCATTCATGATAGTTAAAAATCAACAAAGTGTGTTGATTTCTGTTGGAGATAAAGGTGAAGTAAGGTCTTACTTAAACCATTGTGTGCAATTGGGAAAATAATTTTAAATAATCATATATAACAGTAACATACAACAACAGCAACAACCCAGGTCACCTTATACAGCCCAGGCTGTCCTCAAACTCACATGCTTCTCGCCTTGGTCTTTGCAATGCTGGGGATACACATGTGTGCACCCTGTCTGTCTCTCATGATTCCTTCTTTGTTAAGATTTGTTTTTATGTTTACATGTGTGGGTATGTGTGCATGATACAGGTGTCCTTGAGGCCATAAGAAAGTGTAGGGAATTGAACTCAGTTCCTCTGCAAAGGCTTAAGTAATCTCTCCAGCCCTTCTTGTGGACTCTTGGTTAGATCTCCACTGGGTGACTACTCACACCACTGGCCCTGCTGCCCACAGAGAGTAGCAGGCACCAATGTGACACCTGAGGAGGTCAGCGGCAGCCTTTCACAACCTTGGCAGGGATAGCAGAAGTGGATGTTATCAGCAAACACGCTAATGCCATCGATTACACTGGGCCAATTGCTTCCACTGGCTTAATATAGTCACAGAGTGCTCCCGTGAGATCGTCTGGTGACACCTTTGTGGTAGAGTGTGCCGGACCTGGGCCCAAAGGATCTGCCATTTATTCACTGTATGAACTTGGCCAATAGATGGAGTCCCTCTCTCCATCCCCACTCCCTTTGAGTACAGTAAACCTGGCCCCTCAAGATTGCACAGGAGAAGCTTTGTGGGTGATGCAAGGAAGTGAGGAGGATGAGGTGAGAGACAATATCTTTGGGACTCGGAGACAATGGATCCCTAGGTGTGGCTGTGTGACCTCTGGGTAGTGGTTTAACCTCTCTGAATCTCTTGTCTGTGTGACACAGGTAAGAGCAGGGTCAGGTGTGTTAGAGAATTAACATGTGATATATTGGGTTGAATAATGTGTGTGCCCTGAACTAGTGACCATGATCGTATTTAGAAATGTGATCTTTGCAGATGTATGTGCAGTCACATCGATTAGAGCAGGCCCTTGAGGACGATATGGTTGGTGTCTTTCTAAGAAGAGGGAACTCTGGACACAAGAGAAGCTCAGAGTATGAGACAAAGGCAGGGACAAGCAAGAAGCACTCTATCTTCCAGCCAAGGAAAACCAAGGGTTATGGCAATAACCAGGGAGGCAAGGGCTTCCCTGATAGAGCCAGGGGAAGGAACAGGGCCCTGCTGATGACCTTGGCTGTAGACCCCAGCCTTCAGAATTGTCATAAAGCTGCCTGCTTTATGGAAATTTTGTTTCAGGGCCACAGGACCTGGAAGAGCAAGGGGCTGGGGTCAGCAGTTGTCATTGCTGTCACCGTCCTCACTATTCATGGCTCAAGATTGGCCACAATGCCTGCAGACTCCTCTGGGGAGTCCTCTAACCTCCCTGACCCTACATCTTACTGGAGTGGCATAGGGTGGTGGCCTGGGGTCTCATTCCCCCCTTTGCCTTGCCTGGAAGGGGTGGCTGGCTTTTTTTTTCTTTTTTAATCTTACTTCTGGGAGATATGTGCATGCCATAACACATGTGTGGAGGTCAAGAGACAACTTGTGAGAGGCAGCTCTTTCTTTCCACCATGTGGTTCTGGGAGAGCTACAGGTCACCAGGCTTGGCGGCAGGCACCTTTGCCGCGTGGGCCATCACAACAGCTCAGAGGTGCTGGAGGACTTCTTTGAGCCCTCAGAGGGTGTGTCTAGGTTAAGGGTCCTGCATGCATCCTTGTATGAGGGGGTGGGGGTTGTCCCAGACACCACCCCATGCAGTGCAACCCAGCCTGGTTTCAGAGCTGGGATGTTTCATAAACCTGTCTGGCAACAACATTCTTCCAACACCGAGCTGTCATTGTGCAGTCTGTTGTGGTTTTGTGAGGCAGCCCAGGCTGCTAACCCATGAAGCCAGTTGTGACTCACAGGGCCCTCAGAACTGGGAGCAGTTCTCCTCAGAGATAGTGTCCAGAGAGAGCCCTTGCCTTCCAGCCCAGAGTGCTCAGACACTAAGGTTGGGTCTTGGATGTCTTGGGGGGAAGCCCTGGGTTGACAGTTGGGGGAGGGAGAGAGATCACCTAGGCTGTGGAGAGAAACAACCTCAGAAGATTCCCTTCTTGTCCCTTTCTTGTCCTGGTCATTTTTAAAAAACTGATTAATAGATTGATTGTGTGTTTTTAGGTCAGAGGACAACTTGTGAGAGTCAGTTCTTGTCTTCCATCTTGTCGGGTCCACCTCAGGTCATCAACCTTGGCAGCAGTCACCTTCATTCACCAAACATCTTGTAGACCCCAGGTCATCTTTTAGGGCCTCAGCTTTTCTCATTTGTACAAGGATTGTTTTTGTTTTGTTTTGTTGAGTCAGGGTTTCTCTGTGTAGCCCTGGCTGTCCTGGGACTGGCCTTGAACTCAGAGATCCACCTGCCTCTGCCTCCTGGGTGCTGGGATTAAAGGCATGTGCCACCATTTCACCAATACCAGTGGGCTCTTTTTTTTTTTTTTTTTTTTTTTTTTTTGGTAGTGGTAGGCTGAAACTAGGCTAGCCTCAAATTCATGAACTTGCTGTGTCAGCCTCCTGAGTTCTGAGATTACAGGTGTGCACCACAGATACAGCTTAATGAGAATGTTTCAAGACTTGCTCCTAGAAGTAGGGGCACCCTTTCCTTGTCTCTTTATCTCTGTATCATTCGGCTGCAGGTAGCAGGCCGAATGGCTCATATCTTCTGGAAAGAGAGTTTTCCAGCATCCTTTGCCACGGGCCTGTAAGTTACATTGAGCTTGGACATCATGGGGGAAGGGAACAGGACTCCTAAAAGCCCTCTTGGAAACAGACCATTTGTAGCAAGATACTTGGCCAAGTCCACATGTAAATGGCATTGGGGACCCTGCAGCACTTCGATGGGGCACAGACTCAGTTTAGGTACCCAGCTCTGTGTGGGTATCTGTGACAGGGACTACCAGAGAGTCTGGGGGTGTTTGGGACCTTTTTTGGTAGGACAAAAGAACTTGGTGACACCATGACCAGGCTACCTTGCTGTGGACCAAGCCATGCTGGGCCATCAGGCCTTGAAGGACATCTTAGTAGAAGAAGAAGGACAGGAGGCTGATGTGGTCCAGCCTAGCTAGGTTCTGAGAGATGGTTGGAGGAGAGAGACGGTGACTGTAGGAAACTGGAGTGGGGCTGGAGAGGTAGCTCAGTAGATAAAGCACTTGGAGTACAAACATCAGGACCAGAGTTCAGAGCCCCAAACCCATGTAAATGTCAGTGGGCAGAGCGGGCCCATCTGTAATTTCAACACTCAGGTGGAGAGAGGATCTCCAGAGCATGCTGTCTAGCCAGGTTGTCATGTTCTGAGTTCACAGGTCAGAAACTGCCTCGATAAGGTGGAGAGTGAGTAAGGACGACTCCCTATATCAACCATGTACACATGTGCACCCACACACATGCACCCGCACACATGCACCCACACATATGCACCCCACACACACAGAAAATGCTAGGGTGGGTTAGATCTTGGAGCACAGAGATGTGTATGCGGCATTCTGTTCCTAAGGCCTTGAACTGGCAGCAGACAGCACCCCAGAGCTGTGGTCACTGATGTGACTTAGACCTTAAGGCTTGGTCACCACTGATCCAGCCAGCCTGTCTGCCTCTGTCTTTGCTCACTGAACAGCTGGTGTTTGTATGGGCTGTGGTAAAGACATGGCTGATGGGAGAGGCAAAAGCAGATACTCAGGTCCTTGCCTTGCTCCAAAGATGGCGGTGCCCCAGCCAGAACAGGGTCATTTCATGACTACCCCTGTATAAAAATCCCCACATTTTACCTACATTTGAATTTCACAGGATTAAAGTGTTATTTATTAAAATTCTCTCTCTCTCTCTCTCTCTCTCTCTCTCTCTTAATATGTAGCCCTGCTGGCCTGAAACTCACCACATAGACCTAGCTGACCTCAAACTCACAGTGATCAGCCTGCTTCTGCCTCTTGAGCTCTGGGATTAAAGGTGTGGCTACCACACTTGATCTAATGAACATCTTTATTATTTACTTATTTATTTGTATTTTCTTGAGTGTCTTTAAAACATTTTAAAATTAATTTTTACTTACTCTATTTAATTAGGCCGTGTGTGTGTGTGTGTGTGTGTGTGTGTGTGTGTGTGTGTGTGTATGTGTGATTGTGCACACACACACCATGGAACATATGTTGAGAACAAGTTGTCAGTTTCCTGCTTCCCAGGGGTTGGTCTCACATGGCCAGGCTCGGCAGCAGGTGCCTTGGCCTGCTGAGCTGTCTTGTAGGCCTGAGTTTGAGGTCTCCTGAGTGCTAGCATTTGTAGCAGGATTAGGAAATGATGAGGATGGTGGTGGTCCTTAGCAGCAGTGATGCCCATCTCTAACATGGATAAATAGCACTATTTATTCTTATTTCTTCATTGTTGCCATGGTAAATCATAGGGAGGAAAGGATTCCTGGCTTATGGTTCCAGGTCACAGTCCATCAATGAGGGAAGTCAGGGCTGAAGCCTTGCATGGACCTAAAGCATAAACCATGGTGCAACGCTGCTTGCTGGCTTGTATAGCAGGCTTGTGCATGGCTAGCCTACTTAGGTAACCTAGGACCACCTGCCCATGGAACAGTACTGCCCACAGAGGGCTGGTTTCTCAGTTAATCAGCATCATCTCTCTCATAGGCATTTCCACAGGCCAATCTGATACAGACAATACCTTAATGAGACTTCCTTCTCATGTGACTCTAGGCTGTATCAAGTTGATGACTAAGGCTAATGATGACAAGTGCTCACTCTCCGGATGTTTTAAGAGTTAGCACATAGTAAGTGCTCAGTAAATGGTACTCACTTAGGCTCAGAGAGGCTAGCTGCCCAAAGTCACACAGCAATGGGTGGGGGTGTGTGTCTGACTCAGGGAGTCCTAGTCTGCCTAATGGAGGAAACTATGAACCCCCCACACACACACCATTCACACTCTAGTACTGGGTGAACTGGGGGAAGGGAGTCCTGGTGAATTCTGACTGGGCAGAGTAGAGAAGGCCTCACAGAGGAGGGTTGTATTAGTTACTTTCCTGTTTTGGTTTATGGTTGGTTCCAGATGACTGGGGTACATAATAGTAGGAATGACATAGGATCAGGACAGGAAGCTGAGAGATGGCATCTCAACTGCAAACAGGAGCAGACAGTGAATGGAACTGGGTCAAGGCTATAAACTCTCCAAGCCCACCCCTGGAAAGAATGTTCTCCAGCAAGGCCCTGAGTCTGGAAAATTCCATAACCTCCCCAAATAGCACCACCAGCTGCTGTCCAAGTTCAAACACACGAGCCTTGGGGTACATCTGTCACTCAAGCCACCACAGGTGATATTTTCTTGGGTAGGCACATGGTGTGACCATAGGACAAGGTCTGCTCAGTGAGGTATGTAGCACCAGGTTACAGCCTGTGTGGGAACTAGCCTGCCTGGGACCCTTGCAGCATACATAGTAGGAGGAAGGTGTGTCCTAAGTATTTGCCTGTGCTGTGTTCTCCCTCTACCTGTGCCAGACTGACCAGCAAGGCTTTTAGTGTTTGGAGAGCACCAGCCAGCCCTCTGGGTGCTTGGGCTCCCTTCCTCTGGGCACTTGTTCTAGAGACTATGAGGGTGCTGAGCCCACCTGATAATAGTGGTGGGCTCCTGGGAGTTTCTGGGTATGAAGCCGGAGACGTGCTTCAGACAGTGAAATCTCAATTTCTGCCATGTAAGTGCTTGGTGGACATATGGGTCAGACCTGAAGCTTCAAAGGTGACAAGTATGTCCAAAGAGCACCTTTCACTGTCTCCTAGGACTGGTCATCTGCAGCCACTGGTCCAGGAGGGGCTTTGAGAAGATAGGCCTGTACAGCAGGAGGTCTGTCTGGGGCAATTGTATTCTGGCTTGTGGGTGAGTTGGTGGAGATCAGAGGTCTGGCCAGGACAGGTGCATCCTGGGTTGTCTTCTAGGGAGATTAAGACACCCTGGGATTCTCTCTCAGCAGGAAGTGCTCGAACTGCCAGGGTGGAATAATCTTCAGCCTCTTACTGGCCCATGTTGCCCTGTGTACCTGTGCTACTGGCTTGGGATCAAGTTTGAGCTGGCATTGTCCCTGGGTGGTACGGGGTGGGGTAGCTATACCTCTCAGCCGTCCCCAGGGTTGTCACCATGGGGGTGCTCCAACAGTGATCTTTGGGAGCTGCATGTGTTTCTGACCACCACCCCCCTTTTCTGGAATGAGCTGTGTGTCCTGCTGCAGGATTTCCAGCCCCTGCCCTGATTTCACCAGATCTCTCCTGTTCAGGCCCCAAACATTTTCCAGCTCCTCCCCCGCCCCAGGTCCACATACACCGGCTCTTTGATACCCAGAAAGGCAAATAGTAGACGCAGGAGTAGGGTCATTCTTGGTCCCAGTTGGCCACTGTCATTATTGCCTGCTCTGTGGGTGACTTCACACACACCCTTCTCTGGCCCTAGAGTGGGGCAAATGGGGGATCACTGGAGAAGGGCTAGGCGCAGAGCCCTCCTCTAAGAAGGCAAACCTTAACAGCATCTTTGGCTGACGTCTGGGTAGGTCTCTCTTCTGTCCCCTTTCTTCTCCCTGTTTTTCAACTACAGCCATCCTGGCTGGTCAGCTGTCTTCCTTGTCACCACAGTGCTGGAAGGGTCACCAGCCTGTTCTGCTCTATTCCTTTACCAGGGAGTGGGAGGGAGACAAACAAAATGATAGGGCTTCATACAGTGGGCCAGAAGACACAGCTTATGTCTTGGAATGCCCCCTTTACAGCTTTCTAAGCTCTCTTCCAACAGTGTCCCCTAATATATATTCATGGGCCTCCTCCTGGCCATTCCCATAATGTAACACCTCAGTTTCCTTTAAAATGGGAATGCTCGTGCCTGCTGGACATACCCCCAGAGGATGAGGTAAGTGGTGCAGGTAGAGTCCAGGCTGTGCTAGGGACACTTGTCCTTAGGCAGATGACAGCTAAGCTGGCATTCCAGGCCTTGTACATCTTGGCAGTGAGGATGGTTGAGGTTCATCCCTCTTCTCCTCTGAAAGATAGAATATAGAAGCTACAGAAATTACAGGGATCCTTGTAATTTCTTCCCTGTCACCTGGATACTGGCAAAGTACCATGTGGAAGGTTGGGACTTGTGGGAATGACTAAGAACCGGGCGCCCGTGGGAGGCTGGTTAATCAGCAGCGTCAAAACTTCCGTTGATGTTTACAAACAAGGGCCACCCCCAGAGGAGGAGGACAGGCTACAGGGAGTGGCTGGCAGTGGTGGCCTCAGCCAGGCGATGCTGCAGGTTAATACCAGTGGTGGCTGAGGCAGCTATGTCACAGATTGGCGGGGTGGTCAGGCATGGAGCTTCCTTGACCTGGGTGCCCCCCCCCCTGGCCCCACCCTCCAGGGGTTTCCTTTCTAGGAGTAACTGTCATTTTGGCAGGGTGTGATGGGAGCAGGAATGAGGCTGCTGGTGGCCGCCTGAAAACAAGTGTTCCATGCAGGGTTTCTCTGTGTGCCCCTGGATCCTGGCTGATGGGATGTCAGATGACCATCTGGGAAGGTGGCAGAGACTAAACAGCAGGTAGGGAAGGGGAGCCTGAGCCAGTGAGTGCCCTTAGCCAAACCTTCCCAATTCTAGTGACAAACACCCCCAGCCCCAGCACCTGAAGGCTCTGCCAGCCTGACACGCCCTGCTCTTGACAGCCATCACTCAGCCTTCTCTCCCTGTGCCTCCTCAGAGAACCTGCCAGGAAGAGCACTCCAGAGCAAGGGAAGAACTGTAAATCTGAGTGAAAATGATTCTTCTTAAAAAGCGCTACCAGCAACAGTAAATTTTGTACAGCCCTTCTAAAGGCAATCTGGTGGAAAAGGCAACAGCAAAATGCTCAGGCTCTGTTCCAGAAGATTCCCCAAAGTTGATAGCCCCTACTCCTTACTCATGCCCTGGGGGATGCATGGGGTGTGTGGGGGTGGGTGGGTAGTGTGGAGAGCATGTTCTTTATAAAAATGAAAAGGGGGGAGCTTTGGGGAGGTAGGTAGTAATTGGAGGACCAAGAGTTCAAGGCTGTTCTCAGCTAAACATCAAGTTCGAAGTCAACCTTGGCTTCAGGAGACTGTCAAAACAAGTAAAGTAATAAATTAGCCAGGCAACTGGGGTGGTGGTGGCGCATGCCTTTAGTCCCAGCACTCAGGAGGCAGAGGCAGAGGCAGGTGGATCTCTGTAAGTGTGAGGTCAGCTTAATCTACAGAGCAATTTCCAGGGCCACCAGAGCTACACAGAGCAACCCTGTCTCCATAGCAACACCAATAAGCCAGGCAAGGGTGCACATGCCTGTCATTTCAGTACTTGGGAGGTAGAGACAGGAGGATCAAGAGTTCAAGACCATACCTAGGTAGAAAATGAAGTTGAGGCCAGTCTGTGGAGTATATGAGATCCTATCTCAAACAAACAAACAAACAAACAAGACAGTGGTAGGTGGGCTGAGGGGCAGAGCTTGGGTAGAACATGTGAGGTTCTAGTTCCATTCCCAGGACCCCAAATAAAATAAAGTAATGATCCCTCCCATGATGACCAATGCTTCATGGGATCTGAACCCCAGGCTTTATGGGTTTTACAGAGAAGAGCAGAACTTTTAAAAAGTAATGTGGTAGCCTGGTGTGATAGCACTAATGAAAGAAACCCCAACACTCAGGAATCTGAGGCAGGAGGATTGCCAGCTCTAGGCAGCCTGGGCTTTGTAGCAAGACCCCATTGAAAAACAACAGAATCAACAAAAGAATTATACGGAAAACATTTTAAAGTGAGAGTCTAGAGTAGAAAATGGCATCTGACCTGTCTCCTATCAACTGCAATGTACGTTTTGGTACTGCTGGTCCTGTTCAATGATGACCTAAGGTGTTTCAACGCTTGCTGGCATGACTATCCCACAACACTGAATTGGTTCTATACAACAATAGTTCAGAAGGAGGCGAGCCAGGGAGGAAGAGGGACCTAAGCCGGGCTTCCCATTCATGCCCCTGGCCCCTGAGCCCACTTCTAATCACTCTCTCTGACTCCTCTTGCTATATATAGATTGATACATGCTCATAGCCCATCACCAGGAAGAAATTCTAGAACAATGGCCTAAGTAAAGGGTAGTGGAATTTGGGGACTTTTCCAAACTCAATCAGCTTCTGTTATAATTATACTATAACTATATATTTTTGTTTGTTTGTGTTTGTTTGTTTGTTTTTTCTAGACAGGGTTTCTCTGTGCAGCTTTGTAGACCAGGCTGGCCTCGAACTCACTGATATCTGCATGCCTTTGCCTCCTGGGTGCTGGGATTAAAGGCGTGTAACACCACCACCCCACCAATTATACATTTTAAAAATCATTCTTTTGTATACACCTGCAAATTCCAAGCATTTGGAGCTGGTGGCAGAAGGATTTCTTGAACCCAGGGCTTTGAGACTAGCTTGGGCAAGAAGTCAACATAGCAAGTCACTATCTCAAGATAAAAAAAAAACTTTGCTTTTTTTCCCTTTGGGGTGTGTGTGTGTGTGTGTGCGTGTGTGTGTGTGTGGTGCGTGCCTGTGTACATTTTGCCTATATGTGAGCCTGTTTATCACGTGCATGCAGTGCTGACAATGGCCAGAAGAGGGCATCAAATACCCTAGAATTGGAGTTACTGGGGATTATAAACCATATGTGGGTGCTGGGAACTGAACTCTGGTCTTCTATAAGAGCAACAAGTACTTACCTGTTCACTATGCATTTCTCTAGCTCCCTCCTATTCAAGAATCCATTTGTGTGTGTGTGTGTGTGTGAGCATGAGTATGCCATGGCACACTGGGGGAGGTCAGAGGACAATTTACGGGAGTCATTTCTTTATTTCCACTATGGGTACCATGGACTGAATTTAGGTTGGTGGCAAGTACCTTTATCTAATAAGCCTTTTTGAAGCATCTCTAAATAAAAGCTTTCAAAACACAATAGGGCCTGCTCAGGGGCAATGCACCATTAAAAAAACCAAAAGCCCAGCCAATCACCAAAACTTCAGACGGAGAGATTCATGAGTGAGAAATGAACATGTGGGCATGGGGGCACAGATGGCGAAGATCGAGGACTGAGGCACCGGGAACAGGAAGTAGGAGTCAGAGAGTGTGGGGAGGAGCTAGGCTTTGTGCTTGGCTGAGATGAGTCTGGGAGGGGAGGTAGGGGTAGAGCAGGACTTATTCACTATGCCTCTCCCTGGGTCACTCCTCCGTATTTTTATTTAATTATTTGTTTATTTTTGAGGCAGAGTCTCACTCTGTAGCCCTGGCTAGAGCTCAGTTATCCCCCTGCCTCTGTCCTCCAGAATGCTGGTATTAAAAGTGAACACACGAACACACACACACACACACACACACACACACACACACACACACCCCTTCTCTGGGTCATTATTGCTAAATCATTTTATTACCTGGCACTTAAATACATTATCATCCCCAGTGTTTGCATTCCTCTCATTTTTTAGACTACAAGAGGTGATAAGGGTGAGAAAGCCTTTATTTGAATGCCAAATTCCTCAGCAGGCCAGAGGTAGGTTTTTAGCTGCCTTCTTGGGAGTGGGGGAGTGCCAATTTAATGAAGCCTCTGGGCAAACGGTGAAAGGCCATGAGGTCTGCATTAGGTTTGGATGGGGCAAGGGTTGCCCTGTCTCCTTGTAGTGTCTACTGAGAATGTGAGAATTGTTCCATCCTGTTAATGTGGCTTATAGAAAGTGGGAACACAAAGGGATCAGGTGGGGGTTCCCGGAGACAGGCAAAAGTCTCCTGCACCTTCCTTCAGGAATCCCCAGGGACTGTGGGAACTGAGTCTGTAGCAAACAAGGTAGGAGAAATTTATAGCTTGGTCAAGAGTGGTCCAAGCCCCCTGTCTCTTTGTGCTGTAGGGAGCTTGGCTTCTAATATGCTGAGACTAAACATACTGTGGGGTTGGGTGCAGACTGCTCTCATCTTCATATGGTCCCCCTCCAGCTCCTTCCATGTTCATGATGGACAACTTCAGGAAGATGTGAGTTTCACTTGAGAGTCAACTCTAGAATGTTCTCTTACTTCAAGGGTCTGTTACCTGAGTACAGAGGCATGTGCCTGTAGTTACAGCTCCTTGGAAAGCTGAGGGAGGAGGGTTGCTTCTGAATAGGAGTTTGAGGCTAGTCTGGACAACACAGCAAAACAATCCTTGACTGCTATGTCAAAGCAAAACCCAAATAAACTAAAGCTTCTCCAGCATGACGGTGATAACTTTCCCCAGATGCAGGGGCTCCTTTCTAACCATACTGAAATAGCTGTCTAAGCATCCTCCTGTCTGCTAGGAATGATCCTTCATTTGCATGGGAGCAAGTCTAATGGGTGTGTTTCCTACATCCTACTCTCTGAATCCTACTGACATGTGTACACTTGGTTATCACATCTGTGGCGCTAGGTGCCAGGCTGAAGCTTTTGAAGTTGTGAAGTGTAGAAAGGGCCCTGTCCTCATGGAGGGAGTGGTATTGACAGGCCAGGCCACAGGGATGGTCCTGGTGGTGGGGGTGTCACTCCTGGGGATGGGGAGTCTTCTGCTGCTAGCTGGTGCCTGTGAGTGAAAGGGAAGGTGAGGAAGGCTGCTTGCTGGACTTGCAGAACTTGAAGGTCATCTAGAATTGATGAGATAAAGATGGGGGGAAGTTGTAAAGGAATGAGGGGGGGCATTTGCACAGGCTGGAGGTGACTGGCCAATGGGCTTCCAGAGGCTGAAATATCTTGTCTGCTTATCTGTGGTAAACTTTGACCACGAGGAGAAAGAGGAAAAAAAAATCACAGTAGTGTTTTCTCAATTCTCCTTTCTGCTTCCCTCTGGGAAGAGCTCCTGGCTCCTTGGATAGATGTGAGGGTTATGGCTTTCATGTCCTTTGAGCACCTAGATGCCATGGCTGCACCCCTTGCCCTGCAGATGTGGGTGTAGGTTTGCAGTGTTCTGGCCACTGCCTTTTATCTGGCCATAAACAGGGCCATCTCTAAAGTAGGCAGGAAGCATGGAGGCCAAGGGTTGTGAAGGTCTGACCTGGTTAGCATGGCCAGGATTCTGGGAAATCTTCACTTTTCCCACGGTTAGGAGAGAGTTGGCAGCCTCTATTGAAACCACCGGAAAAGAGAGTTGGTATGCAGTTCCTGGTGACACTCAGTAACCAGCAGACTTTGAACTTAAATCCTCTCATCAGCCTCCCCAGTGGCTAGGATGACAGCAGGTGACCCAGACCAGCAGAGTGTGAATTCTTAAATTCTTCATAATCATTGAACAATTTGTTTTTACATTTCAAGCTAGCGCCCTGCTGGAATTTTAAGAATGTTTCCTCCTAATGTCTCCATCTTCATTTTCTCGTGGCTGGTGCTTCCTATGTTTATTTGGAGGCACTCAATGTACGGTTCATATGCTCACATCTCTGCTGGACTTGGAGCATCAGCTCTGGCACATTCTGGGTTTGCCAAGGAACCTTTCCTCTCTTGAATAAGTTCCCGGGCTGAGCAGTGTCAGACAGGGTCTGTCTAAAGAGCTCAGCACAGTGCCTGGTACTATGTTCTTCTGAATAAATGATGTCTATTATGTGCACAGAAGGAAAAGGCTATACTAAATAAAGTGTTGGCATCATTTATTCCCAGTGGGCAGGATTATGGTTACAATAAACATCCATTACTTTTGTAACTGAGAAAAGGGAACAATAAATGTTTTTATTAATTAAACACACACACACACACACACAACTTTGGCTTTGCTAGAAGGAAGATGACCTTAATGTCAGTGTCCCAACCCTTAAGCAAGACAAAGTTTCTGCTGTTATACTCAAACTTTAATGACAGACAACCCCCTGCCCCATTAAAAGAGCCTCCAATAAAGGACACAGTGTATGCTTCTAGCTGTAGGCTTACTGTCCTGTTCTGATACCCGACACTCTGTGGGGCCTAAGCCTTTGTCCCTGTCTTGGTTCAGATTCTTGACTCCCAGTTCATGTCTCAGCAGCAGAAGCTGGAAACAGCCCATCTGAGGCTGCACAGCTCTCTCTGCTTCCCTACGAAGCCATACTTGCCAAGCCTGAGGGGGCAGACCCCCACTCATCTCAGGTTCTCTGGGGATCATCAGCCTCTGCTGGATAGGCTCCTGTGCCACTTTCTCCTTCCGCAGCCTCGAGTGGGCACACTGTGGCTGAAATAAATGCTTCTCTGTTTGGAAGACAAAGAACAGCGTGGCTCCTCTGGGTCAGCTGTCTCTCTTGGCTGGCTGGGCCTGATCTCCCCCAGGCCTCTTCTGAGGGCTCCCAGGCGCCCTAGGAGGAATGCTTAAAGACAGACTGGGGGCTGTTGCACTCTGAGCTATTTGGCTGGAGTTTAAGGGAATGTGTTACCTTAACAAACCCCAAGCAGGCTTCTCAAGATGCTCATTGGCTGGGAGCAGGCATGCAGCTGGAGAGGCAGTATGGTAGGCAGGGCGAAGACAGAGTGTATGAGAGCAGGTGAACGTGTGTTTGTGCTTGATAATGTGTGCAAGAGTGTACTAGAATGAGAAAATGCATTCTTAAAATGTGAGTCTGTGTGCCAGATGTGTGTGAATCCTAGCTGGAGCGTGTGAAACTTCTGCACCTGGATTAGGGGCGGAGTACCAACCATTTGAGGGTGAGTGTAACCAAATGTTAACACCTGGGTGGGAATGAGAGGCTTGCGCTTGCGTTCCTGCCGGCTGGGTAAGGGCCAACGTGCTGGCATGCGGTGTGTGCAGTGGAGGGTGTGAGCCTGCTCCAAAGGCGCAGGCAGGTGTGCCAGGGCTTGTGCACCAGAGGGAGAACGCATAAGTTGTACCAGCCTGTGTTGGGGGGTAGGAGTAGAGGGGGCATGCGCCCCGGGCAGGCGCGTGCGCGAGAGTGCGCGTGCCCCCTCCCGAGCCCGTTGCCATGGGAACGCGCCGCGGCCTGAGTTAATCATTTCCTGTGGAAAGTGCGGGAGGGGCGGGCGCGGGGCGGGCCGAGGAGGAGGCGGCGGCGGCAGCGGCGGCGGCGTGGGGCTGCCTCGCGCGGGCGGGCCTGAGCGGGCCGAGCCCTGGGCTCTGCGGCGACGCTGTGATCCTGTCTCCGCTAGGCCGGTGAGTCGGGGTCCGGGCAGGCTAGGACGGGTAGGGACCGGCTCCTCCAGGCGCGCCTGGTGGGCGCCGCGCCCACCCTGCCCGGGGACCCCTCTGTCCCGATCCACGGAGGGTGCGGCGACTGGGCCAGAGAGACCCTGCTGTGCTTGGGGTTCCACTTCGTCGTCCTGCTGGAATATCTCGCTGGGACCTGGGCTTGGGGGTGGCACGGCCTTTAGGGGTCGAGCTGCCTAGACCCGCTTCGGATCTCATTGGTGGGGAATGTGCAGAGCCCACCTGGCAGCTGCGTGTCAGCCACGCGCCCCCCTTCCCCTGCATGGGTTGCTCCCAGCAAGGCTGCAGTTTGGGCCCTCCCTCTGTGTCCATGGGTATTTGCTTCCTCTGGCCAGGCCCAAGGTGGGGTGCACCAGTCCCTAGGTTAGGAGGAAAAGGCCTAGGAGATAACCCTCACAAGCCCAGACTAAATCAAGTCATTGACAGCTGCAGCTAAGGAATCCCGGCAGGGAGGGGGAGCCCAGAAGCTGTCTGTCCCCTTTAGCCTTCCTACTGCAAGTAACAGAACTCTGGCTGACACAGTGAAAGGCCGGGTCCTGAGACAATTTAAAGAGGAAGCTGGATTTACATTCTTAAGTACATTTGTCACGCCACCCCCCCAATGCATGTGTCAAGCTTGGGCATTGGGACTACCCCTAGCTTCACCTTCCTTGATGTCCTTCTGCCCCAGACTGAGTGAGTGCCCTTCCTGGCCTGGTAGGATTTTTCCCCTGTGCCCTTCATAAAGGGGCAGTCTCCTTGGCCAGAGAGTCATTTGCTAGGAATGCAGCCCCAGAATGGTTCTGTGTATTTGCGGGGGCTGGACTTCAGGATTTGGGGTGGTGAGTTCTGCTGTCTGTATGGGTCCCAGGAAGCAGGAAATTTGACATCTGGACTCCCCAGAACATGTTCTGTATGCCAGGGAAACCCTAGCCCAGGCTAGCCACCCCAAAATGCTCACCCAGGAGAACCAACCTGTCTCCAGCAGTGGTATATAAGCAACTGTGAAGTCTACCCCTAGACTTTGTACTGTCTCTGGTCTAGAACAGGAGGAAGGCAGCTCTACCATCCTGGCCTAAACACAGAGAGACACATGCCCCCTCCCACAACAGGCCTGTGCATTCACCCATCCATGGGACAGTGAACCAAAAGAAAGTATCCCGAGCTCTTCCTACATTTCTCATGTGCAATGTCTGGTGTTTATGCCAGTCCTGTGAAGTACAGCTCTTACCACTTTATACATGGAGATGATAAGACAAAGACTAGGTCATTAATTCTCGTAAGTGGCAGGGCCAAGGCCTGGTCCACTCTCATAGCTATACTCCCTGAATTCCAGATTAGTAGAGGTCCCAGGACCCCCCCAATCAAACACCCGTGTAGGAGAGCCTGTGCTTCTCTCTCAGCCTAGAACCCTGGGCTTGATTGAGATTCCTTGATATTTTTGACCTCACACCAGGGTTTCCAGCTGCTAAATTCAGATGCCTTTTCCTCTTGGGGATCTAGCACACACCCTTCCCTCTTTCTTCAGGCTGCCTCTCCAACTTCCCGTCCTGATAGCACAGAAATATGGTCTCCAGCCTCTACCCTCCTAGACTGAGCCGATGTCCCCTAGAATCCTCTGTCCTACGTGGCCTTCCCTGTAGGAACACCTGCAGAGGATGGTCCTCCCATCTCCCCCCATTGGCCCTAGGGTTGGCTAGATGCCCAGCTCTGTGCCGGTCAGCCTGGAGAGGGCATTTGTATCCATTCTTCTTGCTTTTCCTACCTTACACACATCTCAAGGCATCAGTGGTGTGAGGCTATTTATATGAGTCAGCATCTTCCTGACCCTTTGTTCCACATTCCTGACCCCTCCCAATGAGTACCCCACGTTGTCTTCAGTCGGGAAGGGAGAGACCACCACCCCACTGCCAATACTTGGCCCTGTGAGCATCAGATCTCAAGACTTCAGTCTCAGACCCTAGATTCTTGCTTTTCTTTTCCTTGCTTCTAGATGCTTTGTTCCTGACCCTCTGTCTAGCCCACATGCCACCTCTCCCCTGTCTCAGTTCATCTCCTTCCCACCCTAGCTAAACTTCCCCTAAAGAAGGAAACAGCTGCCTCCCAGGCCCTCTCCAATTCCTTGAGCCACTTTGAACTAAGCTGGTCTGGAACCTTCAAACTTTGAGTGCTGGGATGGTAGGTGTGAGCCCCAACCCAGCATTCTCTAGGGCTTTCTTTTTGAATTTGCCATGACCACTTGACTATCCTACTCATCTGTCCAGCTGCCTCTGAGGACTCTGTTCATGACCTGGGCAGTACCTACCACCTCTCTGACCTCTCACTTCCAGTTGTTTCCACCCTTCCCACCCCACCACTTCACACCCTAACCCCAGCCCTGTCCTTTACTTAATACTGTCTCCCATCTTGGTCAACCTTGCAGATTTCATCCTTACATTTAGCAGTGGTGACCTTTAGTTCTGAGTCTTAGTGGCTGGGTGGTCCCTCTCCAGGCTTTGGTGTGGTGTGTGTGTGTGTGTGTGTGTGTGTGTGTGTGTGTGTGTGTGAACACACATGTGTGTGCATGTGTGCAAGCCCCTCACTTGCAGGGAGCCAGAGAGGATGGGAGAGACAGACCCTGTTCAACACATGTTCTTGCTGCCTGGCAGACGGTGGTCAGTGCAGTGAGGGATGGAGAAACAAAGTGGTCCACAATCCAGGCAGCTCTGTAGGATGTCCCTTGGGTGTATAACTCAGTCTTCAAACCAAACTCCACGATGCCTCTTTAAGCTGACTTTGCTTCTGCAGCTGGCTTCAAAAACCTGACTCAAAGTCTGGTCAGCTTAAATGTTCTTGATGCTACTCTGCACACAGTAGGTACTCAAGAAAGACTTTTGAGTGAGGAAGACAGTCATTCAAGGACTGCCTGGGCTGTATAATGAGACCCTGTCTCAAATAACCAAACCTAGAACAAAAACTCCAGATCCAGAAGTTTGCGCTGGAACTCTATCCATTTGTTCACTTCCCACCCTGGACTGGCGTTCCTAGCACACTTCTCTAACCTCCCTGTAACCTGTTTGCACTATTAAGTTTGTTTGTTTTTGAGACAGGGTTTCACTGTGTAGCCCTGGCTGGCCTGGAACTTGCTTTGTAAACCAGGCTGGCCTTGAACTCAGAGATCAATGCCTCTGGAGTGCTGGGATTAAAGGCTTGCGCTGCCTCTTCAGTAACCCTTAACCTAATGCTGTGAAGGTTTATTCTCTTCTGACTGGGTGTTTGAAGACCCATTTCTCCTAATCAGATAACTTCTGCTAGTGTCCAGCACATAGTAGGCATTCAGTAAATGATTATGAAAGAACTGAATGAATGCCTGGCAGGGTGCCTGCCACACCCTCAATACTGAGTTACTTGGATGTGTGAATGAACTGGCTCTGAGAATTTACTGAATGTAAGTAAACCCAGCTTGCCCCTGGCCCTAAGCCAGCTCCTTCTGAGCCCCTCCTCAGTGAGATGCTAACACCCAGGAGTTTTAGCTGCTGAGCCATTGGCATGGGACACAGCCGGAAGGCTGAGACTTAAGCAAGCAGCTGAGTGCAATTAGAAAATGAGATGTCATGGAGGAAAAGGATTAAACTTACCACTGCTTGGAAGCATAGGCTTGGAGCGTTCTCACGTGTAACTGCTACCCAGTGTGCCCCTTGCAGACCTTCACAGTGAGCTGCAGACACACTGACTCGCTCCTGGGCCACCCGGAAATGCCATAATCAGTACCGTCCTGCAAGCCCTGGACCCTTAGGGGTTGCTACATTTGGGGCTGCTATACTGGGTAGCAGGGGCTCCTTGTTTGCAGATGCTTCCAGATGGCACAACAGGTGGGCTACCTACCTGTTCCTCTTAAATCCTTTCCCCTTGTCCTTCCCACAGGCTGCCCGGCACCCAGAACAGGTTGCTGAGCCCCGGGCCATGGTCCCTTCTCGCAGGACGTGGAACTTGGGAGCCACGCCTTCACTGCGGGGCCTGTGGAGAGTGGGCCGGGTCCAGGAGCCCAAGCCTGGGATGGCTCGCCCCGCCCCAGCCAGCCCGGCCGCCCGCCCTTTCCCACACACCGGCCAGGGGAGGTTGAGAACTGGTGAGTCCGCATTTTTAGAATGCCTCTTCATTTCCCTTCCTTCCTCCAGATCCCAGAGATGAGACTGAGGTTTCTCGCGGTTCCTAAACTCAGTCAGAGCTGTCAGGTAATTACAGGGTAGCCAGCAGCTCAGAGCCGGCTGGGCGTGGAGCACAGCGCAGTGTAGCGTCATCGGGTGCTCCTTCTCTGCGTCCAGCTTGGGAGGAGGAGAAGGCTGGGGCCGGTTAAACTTTAACAGTCCATAGCACGGGCGGCATCAGCTACCTTCCCGCCAGCCGAACCAGGTCAGGGGCTCTGAGATCTCACTTGGGTGCTCTCTAATGTCAGCTGGAGGCCGGTAAACAAGGTAGGTGAAGCAGCTGACCTCCTGGGTGCCCTGCTCAGCACAGACACCTGATTCTGCCAGGCTGCCCTGGTCAGGGAGTGAGGAGTGAACGCAGGCTGCTCAGTGTTACCCAGCAGACTTTGGGTGCCAGGCCCTGGGTTTTAGGTGTCAGGCAGCCAATGAGGCTTTCAAAGTGATGCTACCAGCAGGTCTATAACGAGAGGGTCCGGGAGCCTGGACCACTGCTGTACCCTAGGGAACTGTCAACAGTCAGCTTTCTGGGTCATGTCCCAGGTGCTGAGACTGTCAAGGAGCCAGCAGCTCCTCTGTTCTGGGCAGGGGTTGGGTGTGGGGGCGAGGAGCTGCCTTGACCCTTTCCCCAGCTCTGTGTGGGCAGGTAGGCAGGGTGCCCTGGTAGTGTGGGAAAGCAGGGTCATCCAGGAGAACTGCCTTCAGGGGCTTGCACCTTTTCTCTCCTGACCTATCTGAGAAGTGTTCAGATTACCAGCCTGGCCCTCTTGGCCATGAGACCATGGGGTCTGAGCCCAATAGAACACAGAAGAAGGGATACACTGAGGCTCAGAGAAGGCTGGTAACAAATGCCTGTTGTTACCCTTTCTAACTGTAACACGTTCACTCTGCCAGTGATAGCCAGGCAATGCTTTGAAGCTCCCCAAGCTTCTGTGATTGCCAGGGCTGGCCACCCCCTTATACCCAGAGAGCCTTCCGGCAGAGCAGGGGCTCTGCAGGTTAGTCAGAGCTGCTTGTTTGAAAGGGGCAAAGGATGGTCTCTATAAGGTTGTCCCCAGGGTATGAGTGTAATAGAGATGAGTTTGGCTTTTCTTGGAAAACAAAACTTTTCACCTTGGAAAACTCACTGAATTCATCTCTCTCTCTCTTTCTGTGTGTGTGTGTGTGTGTGTATGAAATGAGTACAGTGATTTTAGAAATTTCTAGCCGCTATAAACTTAAGCTAAAGGTCCAGTGAAATCCAAGTGTGTCAGACAGGCACAGGCTTGGCACCTCAGAGAGTTTCAGTCAACAAGCACACCCCAGCCCCCTTCATATCCTCCACTAGTCTTATCTCCATCCTGAGAGGGATTGTCAGCCAGGGTTGCTTGGCACATGGGGTCTGAATACTAGCCCTAGGTGTTAACTATTGAGGGTCTTGAGTTTTCTGTTTGTCAGACAAGGATGATTTCCTCCACCTCCCTGGGTGGTTGTGATGGCAGATATCTTAATGGCTGGTAGCTGTGGATCCTTGCTGTGCCTAAATCCTCTTTGATCCTCAACATGGGGTTATCCCCCCCCCCTTTAAATACAGGGCCTTACTATGGCTGCCTGGAACTTGCTTTGTAGACCAGGCTAGCTTTGAACTTACAGAAATCTGCCTGCCTCTGCCTTCTGTGTGCTGGGATTAAAAGCATGTGCTTGGTGAAAAGGCTTCCATTTATTGATTTAAAATTCTTATATTTTAGTTTTAATTACATTATGTGTATTTATCTGAGTATAGTTAAATGCACATGATGCAGGTACCTACAGAGTTCAAAAGTATTAGATCCCTTGGAGCTGGACCTATAGGCAGTTATGAACCATCCAGTATAGACAGGTACTGGAACAAAACTCCAGTCCTTTGCAAGAACAGTATGTGCTCTGTGGCTGAGCATTTTGACAGTGAGGCCAGTACTGTTTCCTACCTTTGGCTAGGTTGGGTGGGTGGGTGGTGTCCTGCCCCAATAGAGGCCCCAGAGGATGCAGTTAGCTGTTCCTGGGTACACTAGGGACCAAGTCACCCAGTGTGGGTTTGGTCTTAATGAAGGCAAGGGAGAAATTGCCACCTAGAGGCAGCCTGAGTAATAAAGCTGTGACTTGGCTCAGTGTCTTGGCTTTTTCTTGCCTCTGTAGAGCAGCTGATGAACAAGTGTGGACCCCAAAAGTCACTGTGGCAACTGGGGAGCCCCTAGTAGGGTCTTGGGTACCCTTCAGGAAATAGTCTCAGGGTCCCTTTTGGTAAGAGAATCAGATAGTCCCAACCTGCCCCTACCTGTGCTCCTGTGTGGAAAGAGCCTGTGAGGTCACATGAGCCTGCTGGCCACACCTGGGCAGGCTGAAGGGGGCAAAGCTGAACTCAGCTCCCTTTGGGCGGTGGTCTTTGTCCAGCAGCCAAGTATGTCATCTCACCGGCCTGTCTGTCCTTGAACAGGGCGTGGGAAAAGACACCCTAACTGGTGGTGAGGAAGACTCAAGTGCCCGGGACTGCGGCTCGCCCGACCCTGGCACAGTGTCGGGGCCCTCAGTGTGGACTGGCCTGGCCCTAGGAGTCCGCATAGACTCTACCTGACAGTTCAGGTAAGAATGGGCCATCAGATGCAGGGTGAGGGTGAGTATGGCCAGTGTGCTGGCTCCTCTGAGCTCTAGCAGGTGGGTCTGGTAGGGAGAAGAGCTGGGGACCTTCCAGGCTAACTGGTCACAGCTGAGAGCCTACATGAATGCAATAGGGTTCATCTCAGCTTATCTCAGGGATTATCTCTTAGGAGGTGACAGGAGCTTTTCAGCCACACCCTGGCTGAGGTGGGAAGTGAGGCCTTTGCTAAGATGTGCAGAGCTGGAGGAGATATTGGGAAAACAAGCCAGTTTGGGGGGAGCTGTTTATTTCTTTGTAGACAATGCCTGTGTTCCCTTGTTTGAAGAATCAAAGGGAACTCTAGGCTGGGTATGGTGCATACCTTTAATCCTAAAGGAGACAGAGATTTTCTGTCTGAGCTTGAGCCCAGCCTGGTCTACAGAGCAAGTTTAAGACCAACCAGGGAAACAGAGAGACTGTCTCACAAAAGGGGGATAAAAGAATCCAAAGGAAGACGGTGGGGGATGGGGAGATTCTTTTCCTCTGCAGTTGTCTTTGACTTTCAAAAAGCATACTCACTATATATGGGGGGAGGGAGGGACTTTGATTGTAGAAATAATACAAAGAGTTAGTGGCTTTTATTCAATGCCATTTTGGAACAGGCATTAAATCTCATGTCTCAACAGAAAGATACTGCTTTGTATTGGTAGAATATTATTTTAAGGTGTGTAACTTTTGTTTATGCTGCATTTGTTTAACTCTGTGAATCTGTGATTCTTTGCCTGTCTAAAACACCTGATGGTCCTAATATAGAGCTTAACAGCCAATAGCAAGGCAGCAGCAAGGATAGGCAGGGCTCGCAGGCAAAGAGGATAAATAGGAGAAGCAAGGCAGAAGAGGAAAGAGAGAATAAGGAGGGGACAGCCACCCAGCCAGCCACGGAGTAGGAAAGATAGAAGCCCAGAGGGAAAAGGTAGATGGGATAATTTAAGAAAAACTGACTAGCAATAAGCCAAGCTAAGGCCGGGCATTCAAAAGAATAAGGCTCCATGTGTGATTTACTTGGGAGCTGGGTGGAGGGACCCCTCAAAAGCCAAAAGAGTAAAAACCCATTTCAAGCAACAGTTTTGTGTGGATTTTATAGCTGAGGGCATGGAGGCTCAAAGCTCAGAGAGGTTAACTAACTTGCTGCTGGCCACACAGTAAGTAGGCTGAGATCTGAACTCCTGAACACAATTAAACTTGATTACAATGGTATAAAGAGGTGTAAAATGTGGCGGTGGTGCATGCCTTTAATACCAGCACTCAGGGGGTGGAGGAGAGTGTATCTCTTGAGTTTGAGTCCAGCTTGGTCTACAAAGCAAATTCGAGGACAGCCAAGGCTATGAACAGAAACTTTGTCTCACCCCTCTCCCCCCAAACTCCCCCAGAACCCAAACGGTGTAAAGAATTCACAGTACAATTCCTAGAAGCTGTATGCCGCTCATGTCTTTCGATAAGTCCACTATGAAAGGTTCATCTTCACAGTTTTCTTACTTGTACCGCCATTAGTTACATGGTTTTTATATTTTCTTTTACAAATTCTATAATGTACTGTTTTCCTCACAGTCATCTTGGAGACTTCTTCATATACACCGATCATAGAGAACCACCTCCATTCTCTTAACCACTGCATAATATTCTACTTGAGACTTTATTGTGGTGAGATATCCACCCTGCCTGCACCTGATGCACTGACCATGCCCATTGGGGCATGGAAACAGGTGCAGGCATGACCTGGGGGAACTAGGTGTGGAGTCCCCGACCCCAGCTCGCTCTCTTACTTCATGGTTAGAGACAGAGAGCATCGGGAGGCATCCTTGGGATGGGTACTATAATTGGACTGTGTTATGGTTTAGCATCAGAGCACTGGCCTGGCATACATGAGGCCTTCGGTTCATCCCATCACCACCAAATGACAATGCTGGTGATGGTAAAATCCTCTGTATCTGCCCTGGGTATTATTTCTGACGACAGTGAGCTCCTTTGATGTTCAAGCAGTTATGACATTAATATTTTACACTTATTTGTGTTTGTGGGGGTGGGTGAGGTGCATGGGTATGGGTTAGAGGACAACTTGTGGGGGTTGGCTCTCCTTCCATTGGGGATGGGAACTCAGGGCATCAAGTGCCTTCATCCATTGAGTCATCTGGCTGGCCCACTCCACCTTAGTTTGTTATTTGCTTTGTTTAGAGATTGGATCTCACTATTTAACCCTATCTGGCCTTAAACTCAGAGATCTACCAACTCAGTCTCCTAAGTGCTAGAATTAAAGGCATGTGCCAACATACCCAGCTGTATTAGTTTGGCATGGCATTTGTTTGGTTTTAGATTTATTTTTATGTTTGACTGTTTGCCTACACACACACACACACACACACACACACACACACACATATGCACCATGTGCATACCTGGTTGTTACCTGCTGCCTGAGGATACCAGAAGGAATCAGATCCCTGTGACTACCATGTGGGTGCTGGGAACCGAATCCAGGTTTTCTATAAATCTTCAGACCCACAGACACTTAGGTCTAGAACTAGTTACCAACATGAATTACCATATAGGCGCTGGGAACACACCCTGGGTTCTCTACAAAAACAGCAAGTGCTCAGCCATATCTTTAGTGCCTATGTCTTAGTTTTGGTTTCTATAGATGCAACAAAACCATGACCAAAAAGCAAATTGGGGAGGACAGGGCTTATTTGGTTTACACTTTAGCATCATTGTTCATCACTGAAGGAAGCTAAGATAGGAATTCAAATAGGGCAGGATCCTGGAGACAGCTAATGCAGAGGCCTTGGAGGGGTCTGCTCACTGGCTTGCTTCCCAGGGCTTGCTCAGAGCATCTTCTTATAGAACCCAGTACAAGCAGCCCAGGAATGGCCCCACCTACCGAGGGCTGAGCCCTCTCCCATTGATCACTAAATGAGATTTTCTCAGCTGAGGTGCTTTCCTCTGATGGCTCTATAGCCTGTGTGAAGTTGACACACAAAACCACCCAATATAGCCTACATTAGTGTATTTTTTTAAGATTTATTTTTATTTTTATATGTGTGTTTTGCCGCATATATGTCTGTGTACCATGTATATGTCTGCTGCTTGTGGAGGCCAGAAGAGGGTATTAGGTCTTCTCAGACTGGAGTTACTGATGGTTGTGAGCCACCACATGGGTGTTGGGAATTGAACCTGGGTCCTCTGGAAGAACAGCCATGCTGTTACTTGCTGAGTGGTCTCTTCAGCCCTCCTGCATTAGTATTTTAATAATGTGCATTTGCTGAACAGATATTTATAGACTGGCTGCCTTATGCCAATTCATCTAGCACAGGTACAGGGGATGCTGAGAAGGGAAATAGGGAAGATAGCCCAACAGCAGGTCATCAGGTGACCTCAAATGCATGAATATCAACAGGAATACCAGGAATACAACTTCACAGGATGAAGTGCCATGGTAATCTGGGGGTGTTGCCCCCGAGGACTCAAAAATCCCTCCTGGCTTCTTTATATTTGTTAGATAGGGATTCCCTCTGTAGCCTAGGACGGTGTGGAACCCAATGGCAGATACTGTGGCCTCATGTTCTCACGTGTGCTGTGGTTATAGGCATAAGCCACCATGCCTGCCGTTTTCTTGCAGCTTCTATGGCCTCATGCACACACCCTGCCCCTTTGAGTGGCTGCTGTGCATAGCTGGGATGAAGCAAGTACAGATGGTGGTCAGGATGGGTACAGGGGAAACACCTACCTTGAGCTGTCCTTCTGGCAGCTTCAGCCCTGGGCCACTGCTCTGGGCAGGACCCCACCAGGGGCAATGGCGCTTCAGATACAGCCCATGTTTCATCATGTTTCTTCATTCCTGTGAGATTCTTCGGGAAGCTAAGCCGACAATACTTTTGTCCTTTGTGAGGTCTGAGAGGAGAGGCGGGGACTGGCGAGACAACAGTTAAAGAAACCAGAGGGAAGTTAAATCGGGAGGCTGTGGCGAGGAGCTGCAGCTCAGCTGGGTGGTGGCCCTGTTCTTGAGCTTTGATTATGGGGTGCTGGGCTGTGGCTGCTATGGAGGCCTGGGCTCAGCAGTTCTGCTGACTCTCCACTCAGAAGCTGATAGCCATTGGCTTCCAAGTTCATACCCTTCCTGCCCCGGCTGAACTTGGCCATGTTTATGGGTATGGATGTGTGCCAAAGTGTGTCCCTAGCACAGTGAAGCATCCTGCAGATCACAGACTCAGGTCTCCAGCCTTGATCCAGCAACTAAAGCCTGAGCTGTACCCCCAGAGGCAGTGCAGAAATTCCCAGCCCCTGGGGACATCTGTCCTTCCTGTGCTTCGACCAGCAGCCCAGAAATAGGGTAACCTTTGCTCCTGTGTGAAGGCAAATGGAAACTTCCAGCTGCTGCCATCCCTGCCACCTCACCTTCCCCCAACCTGCTTGAGATGGTGTGGCAGTTGGATTGGAGGGTGGGGACAAAATTAAACTGAGTAGAATTTTCCTAAATATGAAGATGAGGGAGAAAGAGGCCAGGGTCATGGCTGAGCAGGCACCTGCCCAGCCTTCTTTTTACTTTTGCAGCTCTTTTGTTGCTCCAAGTGAAAGCATGGAGACTGGAAATATTATAAAGCCACCATTGCTACCTATGTGGCACTTATTGTACACCAGGGCACCTTCGGTGTGTGCTTTACCTGTGGCTGCCATTGGTTTGCCCGCCGGCACAAGCGGGCAGAGGTTAGTGCTTCTAGATTGAGACTGTGGAGGGAAACAGGGAGGGTGCAGAATTTGTTCACAGCCACACAGCACACAGGTGACATGCTGTCTCACTGGGCTTTGCCCTCCCTGTACGGAGCATTAAAAAAAAAAAAAAAATGTATGTGGCACTTGGCCTAGGGGTGTTGGCAGAAACCTTAAATCCCCAGTAGTGAGGAGGCAGAGGCAGATAGATCTCTGTAAGATCCAGGCAGCCAGGGCTACAGAATGCGACCATCTATATATACAAAAAAGAGCTAACCCTGTGTTAAAGGTAAAAGCTGCTTCCCAGATGCCTCCGTGGACACAAACCAAATTGTGTTTATAAGGTGAAAAATTCAAACCTCAGACGTCTCCAGAATGGCCGGGAAGGCCCTGTCTGCTCATCGCCTTGCCTTTTCCCCTGTGTTCTCCAAGTTTAAATTGCTTTTGTTTCTACCTCAGTGGGTGTCTGTGTGAGCACACCCACACTGAGCACACACCGAGCCTGTGAGATCTCCAGTCCGTTTTCACTTGTATCTTGTGTATGTCCCTTAAATGGGAACACCCTTTCCCACACTGTTCTGACCCTTGCTCGGTGTCATTCTCTGTGAGCTATATATAGGGGATATCTCTGAACGAAGCACCCCTTTCCTGCCCCTGCTCCAGCCCAGCTACCTTTGCCTCAGTCCCTGACCAGCACATGGGGTCACACTGTCCCTGGATAGCCTCATGGGACAAAGCCTGAAGGAGGCAGGGTAACTTCTCCTGGTCAGGTGGACTCATGTGCAGCCTCCTCGTCCTGGGAGTGTCATCCTGAGGTGGAAGGCCGTCTGCCAGGGTGTTGCAGCAGATGAAACTACAGGGGAGCTGCCCCATACACAAGCCTGATGTGTTGCCTGTGATGATGAGGCTTGGTGTGAGCCAGCTGCTCGCATGCTGATGACCCCCCTGCCCCACGGAGGCCTGCAGGGATAGATAGCACCAGCTTGGCCAGGGGGACCATAGAGTCTTCAAATTTTTTTTTTTTTTTTTTTTTTTTTTTTTTTTATACAGCCAGAGACTGGTTACTGTGGGGGGGTCCAAGAATAAACTACCGCCAGCTTCCTGTGGGGTGTTAGTCTGGCTTCCTCAGACCCAGGCAGTCTTCTTGTCCACAACTCCATGGTGGAGGCAAGCTGCTGGGCCTAGGACCTGAGTGTTCACCATCCCAGGGCGAGGGTCCCTCCTCAGCACAGTCCCCTTCACCAGAGGATTCCCTGGTTGTGTCTTGGCAGCAGGCCCTGCAGGACAAGGGGTGCCAGAGCAAGAGTCAGGGGACGAAAGAAGACAAGCTCCCTGAAGAGGCAGGCGCCGGCCCCAAAGCGGGACCGGGAGGCCCCAGAAGCTGGTGGCACCATGAATGTAGAAAACACAGGTAAAGGAGGTCAGCCCCACCATTGGCACACCTGGCTGAGCTGAGTGGGGTCCCCAGCTGTCTGGGACTCAGCTCCACAGCTGGAGGTGGCTCAACCAGTCTGGCCACCTGACATGAGACCCTAGACAGCCTCCTCCAGATCCAGATCCAGCGACAGCCACGTGTCTGTCTTCTTTCTTGTCCTGCCCCTTGTCCCAGGGCCACCAGGGCTCCACCCAGTGATAAGAGACCTTGGCCACTGGAGGGCTGGGGTTTGGTTCCCCTTTTTTTGTCTTTTCCAAGCACCCATCTAAAGCAGGGCCCAGGAGCAGCCTCCCAGACGCCACTGGTGCCTGCCGCAGAGGCCTGGCTGTGTCTTTCTGGTCAGAGGATCTAAAGGGCAGGGATTTGTTCCCTTCCTTCAAGCTGAGAAAACAACTTATGGTTCCATTATCCTGGGCTCACTATGGCACCCAGAGCTGACTGGTTTTTGAAGGTTCTCCAGGCCCTTTGCGGCCCCTCTGGGTTTTCCTTAGAAGTTCAGGCCAGCGATCACAGAAATAGATCCTCCTAGGGAGGCAGCCTCCGGGCAAGGCCGCAGTGTGAGGGAAAGGTGCTGCTTTTCCCAGAGTTTCCGTGTCTGGACTCACTCGTTAGAGAAGGGAGGGAGAAGACTCCTCCGCTGAGTCTGGCCTAGTGCCTTCTCTTGCATGCGATCTGGTCCACCAGGCTCAGGGCTCACATAGGCTCAGACTAGGCAGTGGGCAGCCAGGGTTTCAGAATGGCCACCATCTGGGTGGGATAGGCCCAGAGGAGGAAGGTTGGGTCCTGCCAGCAACGAGGACTGGCACAGTAACTGATCCCTGGGCCCTGTTAGGTGGTAGCCCCCCAGCACAGGGCTTGCTCTCCTCAGGTACCCTGGGACCTCACCCCTCCTCCCTCCTTCCACTCTCAGACCCCTCCTTTTTAGCTTCTTCCTGAGTGTCCTTCCACTGCCCACAACTCTGCAGGCTCCACTCATCCCTGGCCCCTATGCAACACAGGGTACTACACAGGTCTGTCAAGGCCTGTGACAGTCACTCACACCCATGCTACCTATGGGATCCTAGCTCCTTTCCCAGGCTGCTCATTGTAACCATTTCACACAGGAAGAGCCTGCAGGGTCCTCCCATGTGACTCAAGAGGCAAGACCAGCTCTCAGCCAAGCCCAGCACATTTTGTCGCACACCAATGCAGTCTGTAGCCATGCTGATCACATGCCACCCGTGGTAGCCCCCGTGTGCTGGCCTAGAAGCATCGGGCTGCCCTTAATAACTCTAGAATAGATCACAGAGGCTGGGCCAGCGCTGTGTGACTTTCATGCTGTGTCACATGCAGAGCCACACAGCCGAGGCCACTGGCCTAGATAGATTGTCCAGCCCCAGCTCTCTGGCAGAAGGGATACCAGCCCAGCCATGGGAGCAGAACCCCTTACCCAGCAGCCCAGCAGCTGCTGCTCTGGGGCTTTGCAGAACTGTAGTCAGGGTGCCCCTTGGTGTGGGGGCTGTGGCACAGGGAGGCCCCCCCACCTTTGGAAAAGCCAGAAGCAAAGGCCCTCGTCCTGCTAAAAATCTCACCAGCCCTCTTCACTCGCAGACACCTTGCAGGGCCCCACTTGGGCTGCTGAGGGGAGAAGGCAAGTCCTTGTCTTGTCCCCTGGAATGCTGCTGGCTCCTCACTTCCTAGGCCGTGCTCCTCTTCATTGCTTTGGGCCATTGACTATGGCTCCTGATGCTGTCCTATCGCCCATTCTGATGACAGCACAGTGGAAGGTGTGGTGCAGGGAGGACTCAGGTCGAGGCCTGGGATCGGTCCTTTCTGGTGCCTGTCTGGTCCCACATGCAGCCATTGACCCAAGAGTTTGCCTGGTTGCCCCTGCCGAGTCTCCACTGCCCACAGAGCAGCCGGAAAGCCCCACACTCTGCTGTGCATTTGAGAGGCTGTGACTCAAAGGAAGAAGAGTCATTTCTGAGTGAGTCTCTGTTCTTTCCCAGTGGAAGTTGCTTGGAGATCACAACGGAGAGGCGCTAACCCTGTAGGGCCTGAACCTACCACTTGAGGGATTCAGTAAAAACTGGCTTCCTAAGTCTTGGTTTAGGGCAGTTCTGTCCCAGTGGCCACTAACTACTGACACGACTCTCAAGGCAGATTTGGAGTTCCCCTTACAAACCCACTTTGCTGTAGCCTTTAGACCTCCTCCTAGCCCCACCCACTTGCACCTCTCCCCACTCGATGGCTGCACCCTCCAGGCGGCCTCCACTGTCCTGCTGATCAGCCACTACTTTGCTTGTAGGTGGGCGCTCTTTGGCATCGGGAGGTGCTCAAGCCTGTCGGGGTCACTCAGGCCAGACCCCGTGGTACATAGGGACGGTGGAGGGGCCATGTCCCAGCTTCAGGAGGAGCTGGTGGTCTCGAAAAGGCTGGACCTCCACGACAGTGACCAGCAAGCCACAACTACCGAGCTGCAGAACCAGGTACCTGGGGACGCAGGGATGAGGAGAGGCCACTGCCCACTATGGAGGTCAGAGCATAGCTTGTCAGGGTACTGACCACCAGGTCCAGGTGGTGACATTCTTCTGGTTTGGGGAAGATGCTACAGGGTAAGGAGGTTCAAACTCAGGCTGTCTTGCTTGGCAACAAGTGTCTTTAGGCACCTGAGTATCTTCCCAAAGAAAAATTTCCTCTAATTGGTGAA